>NC_069504.1:988971711-989064211 GCF_027579735.1 Bombina bombina
GTATTTTAGTTAGGGGGTGTTAGGTTAGGGGGTTTAGATATTAGTTTTAAACTTTGCATTGCAGGGTGATGCGGTTTGGGGGTTAATAAATGTATTTAGATACTTTGCGATGCGGAGGGATGGCAGTTTAGGGGTTATTAACTTTATTAAGTGTTTGCGATGTGGGGGGATGGTGGTTTAGGGGTTAATATATTTATTTACTTTGCAATGCAGGGGATGGCGGCTTAGGGGTTGATAACTTTATTTAGTGTTTGCGATGTGAGGGGCGGCGGTTTAGGGGTTAATATATTTATTTAGATATTTTTAAATGCGGGGGATGGCGGTTTAGGGGTTAATAACTTTATTTAGTGTTTGCAATGCGGGGGGATGGCGGTTTAGGGGTTATTAGACTAGGAGCTTATGGTAGGGTGTTTTTGGGACACTTTTTCTCTATAGATTTCAATGTGAAATGCGAAAATGCGATGGCGATTTCTCTATAACAGGTGTTTTTTTTTCAAAAAATTTTCTCCATTGATCTCTATGGGGGAATACGTGCATGCGCACGCCAAGCTGGAACTTAGTTTGTGTGCGGTATGCGGGTTAACGCAGCATAATGTACCCGAAAAGTACGTTATTTTAAAACTTGTAATGACAGCGCAATGAACAAACAATGCATGCGGTGTGTTCACAAAGGATTTGCTGTGCGACTTGTAATCTGGACCTAAATGTTTTAAACGCATTTAAAATGTTTTGGTGACCCACTTAGCTTTTCATTCCAGGAACACACCCTTTTAAAAGCCTCATTAGCATTTATCTTGTATCCTTTGTAGCAGCCAATTAGGGACAGGTCAAAGTAAGTTCCTGCAGAGTTTTTTTTATTCAACTATGCTTCAGGGGCACAGCCAACCAGGAGGCTTCATGTAGCACCATTCATCTGCTACAATGCAAGCTCACAGTATTATTGCGCATGCGTTGTAGTTCCCTTTAAGCTGACAGAGCAATGTTAGTTTACCCTGAAGGAAGCTACTGCACATGCATGGCATTACTGCAAGCTCACATTGTAGCAAATGAATGGCGCTACAGGTCACCTTCTGGTTGACTTTGTCTCTGCAGCATAATAAAATAAAAACACTCTGAGGGCAAGGAGGTGAGGACCCATCCAGGAGGGAGAATAAAAGGTACATTTTAAATAAAATTGAACATTTCTGAATACAACTTAAAGATCACCTAGTGTTTGCCTTGACATAATTATATACTGTGTATTTATTCAATAACTGTCTCATTAAGCCTTTTATAGGGAATTAAGTTGTGAATTTAACATCCCTTTAAGCATTATACCACATGCAGTATTAAATATTGTTTATAAAGCAGTGACATTGACATTGACATGGTTGTGGAATTTAAGAGAGACCACGCTGTATGTGCTTGTTGTATGTCCTGCCTATTCTTATAATTTTTATTTTGTTGTTGTTGGAGTTTTTAACTTAAGAAAACAAATCTTCTACCTTCTACAAATATAAACTTAAACACACATGCCAAAACTCACATCTGCATACACAAAAATACACAAACACTCACACATTCAGACTTCATACACTTAGGGCCAGATTACAAGTGGAGCCCCAATTAATGCTGCGGCTCAAGCGATAATTGCGCTAAAGTAATCTTTTAGCGAGCATCGGGTTGCGCTCGTATTTTGAGTTGAATAAAGCCGAAGAAAGAATATTGCATGCTAATTCACCACACTCTCGTGCAAACCCTATCGCATATTCCTAACCCGACAGGAAATTATGAATATTTCTCTATGTTTGTGGGATATTTCAGACCAGATCCTGGTCAGTAGTCTTATTATCCAGCATCAAGTGGAAAGATAAGGAAAAATCACAGAAATAAGTTTAATGAATTGAAGGAATGAGGTAGTACAGGAACAGCAAAGACCATAAGTAGCAAGTGTTAATGAGGAGTGGTTTACAGAGGGATCAGAAGTAAGCAAACAGTTATATGCCCCTAAGAGACACAAAAATAAAAAGAATGCTTGCCAGGTGGTGCACAGATCAAAGAGAGCAGCTAGTTCATTTTTTCTGAGAATCCAAGGGTTAAGCAAAGGAATGGTCACAAGGCAATGTAGGGTTCAGTAACCAGCAGACAGTCCAATCTTTCTCAGTAACATATGGGTTAAGCAGGAGAGTGGTCAATAGGCAATGCAAGGTTCAGTAACAAGCAGGCAGTCCAATCTTTTTCAGTATCAAAGTGGTTAAGCAGGAGAATGGTCATTAGGCAATGCAGGGTTCAGTAAAAAGCAGGCAGTTCCATCAGCACAATAGCAAGTAGCAGAAAAATAGCACCGAGGAGTACACAAACGCAAACCTATACTAGGGCACAGTAAGAAGGAGGGAGGTTACCTTAAATAGGTGCAGACTCATGCCAAGAAGGGTGCACAGGTGAACAGTGAGCGTCAATCGCGGCCATGGCAATGGCTGGGAGCGAGGTGGCGGCATGACACAGGCAGCAATGGCTACAGCTGGGAGAGAGGAGGCAGCATGACATAGCCTCACCCCAAAGGGTACCTCCGGGACCCTAGGCCAGCTTGGAGGGGTGAGCGGCATGGAAGCTGGAGACAAGGGAAGGAGCATGCACATCACTGGCAGGAACCCAGGAATGATCAGCCACTGAGTAACCCTTCCATTGTACTAGGTATTACAGTTGCATGCATCTGGATCTGGAGTCCAGAATCTTAGCAATCTCATATTCAGGCTCACCTTGATATAACAGTGGAGGAGGAGGCCTGACTTGGGTATATCTATTCACAAGATAAGGTTTGAGCAAGGAGACATGAAACACCGGATTGATGTGCAGAGTCCTGGGTAAGGTGACTTTATAGGCAACAGGAGAAAGAACTTTGTAAGGTCCAATGGACCGGAATGGGGAAACTGACGGGACAAGGCATTTGCCTTCTTAGTTTTGGTTCCATCAAGATAGGAGACCACAAAGTTAAAACAAAAGAAGAATAAGGCGCATCTGGCCTGTCTAGGATTAAGACAGTGAGCAGTTTCCAAATACGTCAGGTTCTTATGATCTGTAAGGATCTGAATGGGGTTAGCAGTACCCTCTAGCCAATGTCGCCAATAAGTAAGTTCCATCTTATTGGCTACAAGTTCCTAATTTCCCACATCGTAATTCCTCTCTGCAGGGGAGAATCATTTGTAAAAGATGGCTACTAGGTGTGTTTTGGACGTGGAAGGGTCCCTTTGAGTCAACACAGCACCGGCTCCTATCTCAGAGGTATCGACCTCTAGGGTGAACTGAAGATCAGAATGGCATCGTACAGGAGCAGTACAAAAGGCTCTTTTCAAAAGAGAGAAGGCATTCACAGCAGCTGAATGCCAGTTATTGCAATCCCTGTTATGTTTGGTTAGGTCAGTGTGTGGAGCACCGGTTCTGGAGAAATTTACGATAATAATTTGCAAAGCCCAAGAATCTTTGCAATTCTTTTAGTGTGGTAGGTTGAGGCCATTCTAAAACTGCTGATAACTTTGAAGGATCCATGGCAAAACCTTTCTAAGATATAACATAACCAAGAAACTGAATCTGGGCTTGATCCAATTCACATTTCTCCAGTTTTTCTTCCAGTGAATTTTCTCAGAGGCAAAGAAGCACTTGTTTAACGTGCTCATTACATTCTTCCAAGGTTTGGAGAATATGAGAATATCATCTAAATATACGATGACAGTGCAGTTAAGAAGGTCACAGAAGATATCATTAACAATGGCTCAGAAGATGGCGGGGGCATTACAAAGCCCAAAGGGCATTACTTAGTATTTATAGTGCCCTGTTCTGGTATTGAAGGCAGTTTTCCAATAATCTCCAGGGGTTATACAAACTAGGTTGTATGCTCCTGTGATGAATCAAACCTCCTCAACCTCACAATAGAGGGGTGTGGGCATGAAGGGGTTAATGGCACACAGCTCTGGTTCCCTTATCCTTGCAACTCTGCAAAAGGACCTTAAGAGACACCACATTAGCCCCACATCTGGTCCACACTGCTCTAATTAACAATTTCTCTGCTGCCACCACCAAAACTTTTAAAATTAAAGGGGAGTTTTGGGGAACCCCTAAAAACTCACACTATTTAACAGTTAGGTATAACGTGCCTTTAACCTTGTCTCAACAGGAGTGTAAATTCAGATATTAGAGCCCAAAAGACAGAATGAGATTTTCTATCTGTTTAATAATAAAAATATCAACACAGGTTACACAGTGCAAAATTATAAAGACATTCAAAATAACATACAATTACAAAGCTACAGTTCTTTAGAAACAAAATAGGACATGAAAAGAATTACTCACAATATCTAACTTATTATCAAGTTCCTTTAGATATGTGGAGAGCTGCCATTCCAGATGTTAGTCTCTTTAGTCGCAAGGGCAGTTCTGACTCAAAAGTCTCTCTGTTGCATACTTAAACCCAATTCTCTTTGTCTTGTCAAAGACAATGCCCTGGTTATGATTTACAACGAATTCAGCCAATGCAAAGAAGTCTTAGCTCCCACTATCAGTCATCAAGGGGAGGAGTGTTCTGCATTCCTACACACAGTTACACAAACAGCATTAGGCTAAGGAGGGGGAAGGGGTCTCAGTCCATAGCTTCTCTGAATACAGATTCTACACAAAGAAATAACAGTTCACCTTAACCCCCTCCAGGCTGAGACAATACCAACTCTGCTGAGCAGCCAATCCAGGCATCAACTACTCCACATGATTGTATCATGACACCTCCCCTTTTAAAATGGTGGAAATAGTGGGGTCAGCCCACGCTGATCCCCTATGTCAACCTAAATCCTAGTCTTTCCTCGTTCATAAGACCAGATCTGCCCTTTCTGCACACTCTCAGCATTCATTTGGCCCCTGTAACAATTAGCATCAGCTGACACAATTTCACTTGTGGAGGACATTTCCTTGCAGGATATCACAGACTCGCTCTCACTCATAAAGGGATCTAGCAGCCCCTCAGGGTAACTCACTGGGGGACTAAGAGCAATTTTTGCTATGCTTAGGCCAGATACTCCACCGTTCACACCTACCCCAGTATGCTCCATAGGAGTAGCTGGTTCATTAGTCACTGCAGCTACATCTCCCTCCCCCCTTCTTCACATCTGCCATTCCTGTAGGGGAGGTCCACAGCCACACCCAGGGTCCCTATACCAGCCATGCCTTTCACTCCTCCTTGCATATGCAATGCTGGTTCTAGCACAGAAGGGTATACACGCTCAGTCTGCCCTTCTGCCTAGCCCTGCTGCTCTCTCACATTCCCATACACTGCATCAGGCATCCTATTGTCACAATCAATGGCAGAATACCCCTTTTCACTGGCACAATACAGTACTGGTACAGGTTCAGTTAAATCATCATTAACCCTAGGCTCTCCCTCCCAGCGCCCAGGTTCAATAGAAGCAACATTGTCACAAACATTTTCAATACATCCCTCCCTAGGCTCTCCCTCCCAGCGCCCAGATTTAATAGAAGCAACATTGTCACAAACATTTTCAATACATCCCTCTTCATCAAAACAAGACATTACTGGTGTACACAAAGGCAGAGCTGCATTAACCCTCAGCCCCCCTCCCAGCAATTATGTTCAAGGGAATCATCCTTTATCCTTTGGTGGGATACCTCCAGCTCTGGTGCATCTAGCGATGTGTCCATCCCCAGCCTCCCCTCTGGGTCCCCCAAAGTTTCACACAGTACCTCAGTTGGTGCAGGGCCCTCTACTGGCCCTTCCAGGTCGCAGGTGTTGTCTTCTGGGGCGTACTGACAAAACATCCGGCCCACATCATCCCCCAGCAAAACAACAGGGATATCCGCAGAAATCCCGACCTCCTGCAAACCTTTTCCCACACCCCCGCAAACTTCTTCATTATCCACAGTCTCTCCTGGGATAATATCCTCTGCCACTTCAGGGCGCACCAAGCGATATCCAGCCCCAGTGTCCTGAAGTCTCATGGTCACACAGTCTCCCTCTGTGACACTCTGCAGATTACCTGCTGACCCACCCACAAACAAGGCTGCTGCAGGTTTTCCTGCGGTACTCCCACCCCAGACTGCATGTTGAGGTTTCTCCTTGGTGGAGCAGGCAAAACTCAGGTGTCCAAACTCGTGGCACCAAATGCATGGGCGGGTATCCCCCTTGCCCAATGCAACTTCTGCCCCCTTGATGGGAGATGTTCCAGGGGAAGGTACTTCAGTAGAATCGGTTGTCAGTTGCTGGCACATTCCCTCCCTCCAGGGAGGTGATACAGCTTGCACAGTGGAACACTTGGCTACTGGGGCTTTGTTGTTAGTGCTGTCTGTAGCCCCTGCTGCTGAATCAGTTTCCATTCCCAGGAGCCCTCTTCTGGCCAATGGGCTCACTGTCTGGCAAATATATTGCAAAAATTCTGGGTACAGGAGAGGTGCCTCGGTTATGGTAAAGTCAAAAAACTCTAGCACATGTCTCCGCTGGGTATCCCTTAAAGCTATTTCATGCTCTCTTTTTCTCTCAGCAGCTTCTCTCTCTCTGTTTCACTCAGCAGCCTCTCTCTCTCTTTTTCTCTCAGCAGCCTCTCTCTCTCTTTTTCTCACAGCTGCCTCTCTCTCTCTTTTTCTCTCAGCTGCTTCTTGAAACTTGAGGATCAATTCCATTCTCAGTTTATGATCAGCATCCCCCAAGTACCTGAGTGCTGTTTTTAGTTCAGACTCCTTTTCACTCACAGGGGTAACAGCAGTAGGTAACAGTCCTTGGGCTACAGGAGGGTCAACAGTGTTGGGTACCAGGTCTTGAGTTACAGCTTCCACAGTAACCCTTTCTGTGACTGATTCAAACTCTGTTGTGAGGCCCTCTGCCTCCAGCAATTTCAGTATCAGCTGTTCTTTCCCTTTGCCAAGAATAGTAATTCCTCTTTTCTTGCAAAGAAACTCCAGAGACCATTCAGGCATTCTCCTATATTCTTCCATACTGAGTGTAGCAACAAACAACAAGAGGAAGGGAAAAATAACTGCTTCTTTGCACTGTCTATGTAATTAGGCGATGAGTTCTGTCTTTGGCAAATTACACAAAAACATGTAATTTCTTTTAGTACTATACCAATAGCACTAAAAAACTCTAAATATCCCCACCGCTGCCAGCCAGTTTGTGACGAATCAAACCTTCTCAACGTCACAATAGAGGGGTGTGGGCATGAAGGGGTTAATGGCACACAGCTCTGGTTCCCTTATCCTTGCAACTCTGCAAAAGGACCTTAAAAGAGACACCACATTAGCCCCACATCTGGTCCACACTGCTCTAATTAACAATTTCTCTGCTGCCACCACCAAAACTTTTAAAATTAAAGGGGAGTTTTGGGGAACCCCTAAAAAACTCACACTATTTAACAGTTAGGTATAACGTGCCTTTAACCTTGTCTCAACAGGAGTGTAAATTCAGATATTAGAGCCCAAAAGACAGAATGAGATTTTCTATGTGTTTAATAACAAAAATATCAACACAGGTTACACAGTGCAAAATTATAAAGACATTTAAAATAACATACAATTACAAAGCTACAGTTCTTTAGAAACAAAATAGGACATGAAAAGAATTACTCACAATATCTAACTTATTATCAAGTTCCTTTAGATATGTGGAGAGCTGCCATTCCAGATGTTAGTCTCTTGAGTACCCAGGGCAGTTCTGACTCAAAAGTCTCTCTGTTGCATACTTAAACCCAATTCTCTTTGTCTTGTCAAAGACAATGCCCTGGTTATAATTTACAATGAATTCAGCCAATGCAAAGAAGTCTTAGCTCCCACTATCAGTCATCAAGGGGAGGAGTGTTCTGCATTCCTACACACAGTTACACAAACAGCATTAGGCTAAGGAGGGGGAAGGGATTTCAGCCCACAGCTTCTCTGAATACAGATTCCACACAAAGAAATAACAGTTCACCTTAACCCCCTCCAGGCTGAGACAATACCACCTCTGCTGAGCAGCCATTCCAGGCATCAACTACTCCACATGATTGTATCATGACAGCTCCACAAAGATCAAGTTTTATAAAGTTACAAGCATCCTGAAGGGAATCATACAACTCAGTGATCAAAGGAATAGGATCTTGCTGATGAAAAAGAGACCAGCCCCAGCAGGAGAGGAAGAGGGTCAAATAAATCCTTTGGATATGTTTTCTTGGATATAATCCTCCATGGCCTTGGTCTCTGCTTTGGAAAGCAGATAGGCCTTCCCTTTGGGAAGCGGATCAATTTTACAGTTGTAAGGATGGTAAAGCGGGAGCACATCAGTTCCCCTTTTTTCAAAAACATCAGCATAGTCTGCGTATATTGAGGGAAGAGATGAAGAGGTATGCATAGTGGCTACCGGAGTGCAATACAAATGAGTAACCTTAGCCAGACATGAAAGAAAACATGATTTACTCCATGAGGCCAACTGGTCCTCAGTCCAGTTTAAATGGGAATTATGTCTTTGAGCCAAAGAAGACCAAGTATAACAGGCTGAGTAGGAGAGTGAATGACGTCAAACTGCAATTGTTCAGAATGCAAGACTAGCACTGTTATAGTAAGAGGTGCGGACTCAAATTGAAACAAACTAGATCCAAGTGGTGTGCCATCCAAAGTAGTAATCTTAAGGCATTGTTACGTCTGTAGAAGTGGAAAGCTAGACTGGATCATGAACGGGTGATCAAGGACATTTCCAGCAGCTCCTGAATCAGCAAAGGCCTGTGCATGAACGGAGCTCTGGAGAAAGGTTAGGGTAATAGACACCAGGATTCTAATAAAAGGAGGAGTATTGGTAGTGGCCATGCTTACAGGGTCTCCTCTCTTATCCTCTAAATGCTGTTTTTTCCCTGCAGTACAGTACAGTTCTTGAGTTGATGAGTGTTAGAGCCAAATTAAAAACACAGGCATAATCTCCTACTTCTCTGTCTTTTAGACTCTTGAGGATTTAAGGGGGGAGAGATCCATAGGTTCCTCTTCTTAAGTAGCAGTAGGGGATGCCATAGGGGAAGAGGGATATATATATATATATATATATATATATATATATATATATACTGTATATATACAGGGAGTGCAGAATTATTAGACAAATTAGTATTTTGACCACATCATCCTCTTTATGCATGTTGTCTTACTCCAAGCTGTATAGGCTCGAAAGCCTACTACCAATTAAGCATATTAGGTGATGTGCATCTCTATAATGAGAAGGGGTGTGGTCTAATGACATCAACACCCTATATCAGGTGTGCATAATTATTAGGCAACTTCCTTTCCTATGGCAAAATGGGTCAAAAGAAGGACTTGACAGGCTCAGAAAAGTCAAAAATAGTGAGATATCTTGCAGAGGGATGCAGCACTCTTAAAATTGCAAAGCTTCTGAAGTGTGATCATCGAACAATCAAGCGTTTCATTCAACATAGTCAACAGGGTCGCAAGAAGCGTGTGGAAAAACCAAGGCGCAAAATAACTGCCCATGAACTGAGAAAAGTCAAGCGTGCAGCTGCCAAGATGCCACTTGCCACCAGTTTGGCCATATTTCAGAGCTGCAACATCACTGGAGTGCCCAAAAGCACAAGGTATGCAATACTCATAGACATGGCCAAGGTAAGAAAGGCTGAAAGACGACCACCACTGAACAAGACACACAAGCTGAAACGTCAAGACTGGGCCAAGAAATATCTCAAGACTGATTTTTCTAAGGTTTTATGGACTGATGAAATGAGAGTGAGACTTGATGGGCCAGATGGATGGGCCCGTGGCTGGATTGGTAAAGGGCAGAGAGCTCCAGTCCGACTCATATGCCAGCAAGGTGGAGGTGGAGTACTGGTTTGGGCTGGTATCATCAAAGATGAGCTTGTGGGGCCTTTTCGGGTTGAGGATGGAGTCAAGCTCAACTCCCAGTCCTACTGCCAGTTTCTGGAAGACACCGTCTTCAAGCAGTGGTACAGGAAGAAGTCTGCATCCTTCAAGAAAAACATGATTTTCATGCAGGACAATGCTCCATCACACGCGTCCAAGTACTCCACAGCGTGGCTGGCAAGAAAGGGTATAAAAGAAGAAAATCTAATGACATGGCCTCCTTGTTCACCTGATCTGAACCCCATTGAGAACCTGTGGTCCATCATCAAATGTGAGATTTACAAGGAGGGAAAACAGTACACCTCTCTGAACAGTGTCTGGGAGGCTGTGGTTGCTGCTGCACGCAATGTTGATGGTGAACAGATCAAAACACTGACAGAATCCATGGATGGCAGGCTTTTGAGTGTCCTTGCAAAGAAAGGTGGCTATATTGGTCACTGATTTGTTTTTGTTTTGATTTTGAATGTCAGAAATGTATATTTGTGAATGTTGAGATGTTATATTGGTTTCACTGGTAAAAATAAATAATTGAAATGGGTATATATTTGTTTTTTGTTAAGTTGCCTAATAATTATGCACAGTAATAGTCACCTGCACACACAGATATCCCCCTAAAATAGCTATAACTAAAAACAAACTAAAAACTACTTCCAAAACTATTCAGCTTTGATATTAATGAGTTTTTTGGGTTCATTGAGAACATGGTTGTTGTTCAATAATAAAATTAATCCTCAAAAATACAACTTGCCTAATAATTCTGCACTCCCTGTATATATATATATATATATATATATATATATATATATATATAAAATATGTATAGGCACATACACACATACACAGACATACAAACATTCACTTGCATACATACAAAGATACACATGTAGGCACGCAGATACATAGACACACAAACAAGTGTATATACACATAAATATAGGCACACACATACACACATATGCACAAATGCAAAAATATATCAATATACACATAAATAACATAAATGTGATGCTACAGGACTGATAGATAAAAGTGTAATTTATGCAGCTGGAGATCTTACATGTATTGAAGGTGTATAGGGCATACAAGTACATATAACCTACATTAAGCACTTAATACCATTTTATTTTCAACTATAAATTTAATGCTTACCTATTTTGGGGTTAGTGTTAGTTTTTTTTAGTTTTTTGGGGGTGTTTCTTTTTTTAGATTAGGGCTTTTATTATTTTCATGGGCACTAGCTGATTGTCCTTTTAAGGGCAATGCCCATGAAAATGCTCCTTTAGGGCCAATGGGTAGATTAGGGTTTTTTGTTATGTCTTTTTATTTTGGGGGGTTTGGTGGATGGGGGGGGTTGTACTGTTAGGCGGGACTTTGTATTTTTTTGGGTAAAATAACTGATTTCTTTAGGACAATGCCCTACAAAATGCCCTATTAAGAGCTATTAGTAGTTTATTGTTAGATTAGGGGGTGTTTTTATTTTGGGGTGGCTTTGTTTTTAAGGGGGTATTAGAATAGGAATAACTTTTTTTATTTTGGATAATTTAGTTACTTTTTGTAATCTTAGCATTTTAATTTTTTGTAATTTTAGCGTTTTTTTTTTTTTTTTAAATGTACTTAGTTTTTTTTATTTTGAGTAAGGGTAGTTTTTTTTATTTTCAGTAATGTAAGGGTTGTTAAAGTATTTTTTGTGTAAATGTTTATTATTTTTTAATGTTGTTAGTATTATTTTGTTTTTTTGTCAGTGTATTGTAATTGGGGTTAATTTGGGGGTGTTAGGTATCTTAGTTATTAGTTTAATACATAGCGTTGTGCGGGGTGGTAGTTTAGGGGATAATAGTGTAATTAGGTACTTTGCGATGTGGGTGGATGTCAGATTAGGGGTTAATAACTTTCAGCCAAATTACAAGTTTTGCGTTTTGAGTGAAAAAGCATCGTTATGGCCCATAACAATTCTTTTTCCCTAACGCTGTTATTAAAAGTCTTGTAGGTATAGGTGTACCGCACACTTTTTTGGATGTCACGCAACGTCAGTACCGCACTTTTAAAAAAGTAATTTTGCAATGGGACTTCCATATCGCTGGTATTACGAGTTTTGCGGGGAGGCCAAAAAGTGAGCGGTACAGCCTATACCGACAAGATCCGTACCGCCATCTAAAGTCAGTAGTTATGAGTGTTACGTTACAAAGCTGTAGCATAAAACTCATAACTAAAGTGTTAAACGTGCACTAACACCCATAAACTACCTATTAACCCCTAAACCGAGGCCCTCCTGCATCGCAAACACTAGAATAAAATTATTAACCCCTAATCTGCCGCTCCGGACATCGCTGCCACTTAAAAAATGTATTAACCCCTATTCCGCCGTTTCCCGACTTCGTCGCCACTATAGTAAAATTATTAACCCTAAACCGCCACCCTCCCGCATTAAAAAATACTAAATTAAATATAATTAACGCCTAACTTAAGTGTTAAAAGTACACTAACACCCATAAACTAACTACTAACCCCTAAACCAAGGCCCTCCTGCATCGCAAACACTAGAATAAAATTATTAACCCCTAATCTGCCGCTCCGGACATCGCTGCCACTTATAACCCCTATTCCACCGTTTCCCGACTTCGTCGCCACAATAATAAAATTAACCCCTAAACCGCCACCCTCCCACATCAAAAATACTATTTAAATATAATTAACCCCTAATCTGCCGTCCGCCCACTCCGCCGCTATAATAAACCTAATAACCCCTAAACTTAACCCTAACACCCCCTAACTTTAATATAATTAAAATAATTCTAAATAAAACTTACTATTAATAACTAAATAATTCCTATTTAAAATTAAATACTTAACTGTAAAATAAACCCTAAGCTAGCTACAATATAACTAATTGTTACATTGTAGCTATCTTAGGTTTTATTTTTATTTCACAGGTGAGTTTGTATTTATTTTAACTAGGTAGAATAGTTATTAAATAGTTATTAACTGTTTACTAACTACCTAGTTAAAATAAATTCAAATTTACCTGTAAAATAAAACCTAACCTTACACTAAAAACTAACATTACACTAAAATTAAATAAATTAAATTAACAAAATACATTTATCTAAATTACAAAAAAATAAACACTAAATTACACAAAATAAGCAAAGAAATTATCAAAAATAAAAACGAATTACTCCTAATCTAATAGCCCTATCAAGCTATTATATATATATATAATAGCCGGCAGAAGTCTTCATCCAGACGGCATCTTCTATCTTCATCCATCCGGTGCGGAGCGGGTCCATCTTCAAGACATCTGATGTGGAGCATCCTCTTCTTCCGATGGCTGCTGAAGAATGAAGTTTCCCTTTAAATGACGTCATCCAAGATGGCGTCCCTTAAATTCCGGTTGGCTGATAGAATTCTTCATTCTGCAGCAGCCATCGGAAGAAGAGGATGCTCCAGGCCAGATGTCTTGAAGATGGACCTGCTCCGAGCCGGATGGATGAAGATAAAACATGCCATCTGGATGAAAACTTCTGCCCGCTTGGATAAAGACTTCTGCCAGCTTTGATGCGGACTTCTGCTGTCTGGATGAGAATGGATGTCCGGTCTTCAAAAACTGTAAGTGGATCGTCGGGGGTTAGTGTTAGGTTTCTTTAGGGTTTATTGGGTGGGTTTTATTTTTAGCTTAGGGTTTTGGGCAATGTAAAAGAGCTAAATGCCCTTTTAAGGGCAATGCCCATCCAAATGCCCTTTTCAGGGCAATGGGGAACTTAGGTTTATTTAGATAGGGAAAAAATAAGAAAAATATGTGTAGGTGTGCTAACAGCTACGGGGATTAGGTCTAATAATTATAAACCATCTAGATGGTATATGTAAAATAATATAAATACTAAAATCATAGATTGAATTCTGGTATAAGTTATAACAGATAAAGTGGACACAAAACACAATTAGACTTGATATGAATATAACAATTTATATATTTTAATACTAAAAAATATGTTTAAAATATGCATACATATCACACAATAAATATGACTGTTATTTATTATGACCGGTCATATACATATAGTTACGCTAAAAATGTTAAAAATCTACTAATGGATATCTGGCAATAAAAAGTGATAAGATATAATTAGGTGCAGCAGAAATTTATACTTCGTGCACTAAGAGGTAGGGTAAGGGATTGGTTCTGCTTAGAACTATAAATTCTTAAAATCTTTAAATTCTCAAAATGGGTCGTTTGATCTTGGTAAATGTGTCGTTAGAAATTTAACGACTAAATTAACAATAAAGTCAATTTATATCCACCTAAAAGTTTATTCCTTTGAATGTCTAGATCTTCAAGCAAAGTTCCGTTTATGTATCGACGATTGTCCAATCATCAGACAGATCCGTTTGTTTGGTAAAGTGGTTAATTCAACACTAGAGTGGTATCGAGGTATTTTCTAGAATTTTAGTCTTTTAACGAGTGACAAAAGTTACCTAGCTGTAGGGCCACAACACCTCTACATGGCCTACCTGTCTTGATTTGCAGTATGAAATGTCCGCTGAGGTCAGGCACAGGTGTCTGGAGCGGCTCCTAACAGCTGGCGGTATTCCTGATCCTCATGGAAGTAGAGCCGGCTGGAACGAAAAACTCTGCGCAGAGTATGTAGGAGAGAGGCGAAAATAGTTCCGGGCAATCTCTCTCAATCCTTGGCGATCGTGTTATATTAACACTTTGTAGTTTGTTGTCTGATTCCTTCAACGCGTTTCACCATGTACCATGGCTTTATCAAGATGGTTCAGACATATTTCAAACTTCCTTATATACGTATTCTTCGTCTGTGATTGGTTTATCCCTTTTCATGGCATTTCTTTTAAAGTGAAGGTCAATTTTTCTTATTCACAAGACTTAATGTATAAACTAATGTTAAAATTATTGCAGTCGCTTATTTTATATGTTTAAAAAAATAATCCTTTACATATAAATAGTATTTATAATCTACCGCCGTTTGCGCTCTACGCTCCGCCCCATCAACACTTCCTTGTTCTTATCGGATGAAGTAGCATTGTCTGTTAGCAGCGGACTACGCTCGTGCACCCGTTATAGATTTGAACTGCGCATGCGTATCCGCAGCTCAATGGCGCATGCGTTCAAGTAAGTGCCGTGACTTAGTATCCAAACTCTATTAGTATGTGAGATGCGCTGCGCTATCAAAATTACCTGTTAGTATTTTTGGAAGCGGTTTCGCAATAATCCAAGTGAGAGCGATGCTGTCAATTCAATGTTACAATGGACTGGGAGAACTGACAACGCATGCGCGTTACATGAACGAGCATGCCGATGATGATGCGCTGTTTGCATAAACGCATGCGCATAAGATGGCGATGACGAAATAGAAAAGGGGCTGGACGCCATGGGGGTAAAATAACGATAGGAGCGAAAATATGTCAATCACTGAAGGCACTCTGGCGGGCGGTTTGTACAGAATAAACGGAGCGGGTCAAACAAGTAAAAAATAAAACTTATTATTGTGTTTTCATATATTTTGATGAATGAACATCATAATGATTTTTGCTGATAGATTGAAATTTGATATCCAGAACGCAAGACTTGACCTTCACTTTAAGGTGGATTTTTAAAAGGTGGAATATTTTGATAGTCAAATCCCTTAATTGTAAGCTGTCATATCTTCACAATTTGTGATGTTAGCACAAACTGTAGAGCATGCAATACATTTAAAACATGTATTGCATAAAAAGCTTTGTATCAAAAAACAATAAATAATAAATATTGATATATACAAATTTAAAATATAATGCATAGAAACATGCATGAACAGCACCTAAAAAGTAAAAATGATATTTTTGAATGGGGTTTTTTTTTTTTTTTTTTTTTTTGGAAGTGCTTAGTTGAGAATTAGTGAAATATCTCCTATTAGTATTTTATTACATGTAAGAACTCCAAGGACAAAAATTATACAACAAAGTTGTTAAACCGATATTGTCTATGTGTGTAGATACATATCAAATGAGTATTTCATTACATTCAGTTAAACTAAGCTAGTATTGGCATATATCCATATATGTTCCTTTATATGGGTAATTTGGAAATTAAACCTGTTTTTATCTATCGTGCAATCCATTTTACTATAATAAAGCTAAATCAATATTTTGTGTTGTTATAAACATCCAATGAATTACCAACTAAAAAACTACATAGTTTATTTTAAAGTGTGATAAAAAAAAAAAAAAAAAAAGGGAGGACATGGCTAGACTAGAAAGGGTCCTGATATGGAAATCAATATCGATTGGATATATAATGATTATTGGTTTTTTAATGTCTGATTTGTTACTAAGGAGGGATAGATGTGCTGGAAAGGTTGGTCATTACTCTAAAATAAATAGGTGTAAATCCAATTCTGAGTTTAATCCTTGAGGGTACAAAGTTTCGAGCTCAAAGATCAATTCTGCTTCTTTCCTAAGGAGCAGTTTATCGAAATCTCCTCCTCTCCATGGTTTATTAATTCGACAGATGCCAAAATATTTGAGGTCATTTATATTATTATGGTGTACTGTCCTATAATGTTCATACAACCTAGTGTCTTGGTCTCCTTTTTTGATTAAGTTTAGATGTTCTCTAATTCTTGTTCTCAGAACTCTAGAGGTCTCTCCCACATATTGTTTCCCACAAGTGCATTGGATCAAATATATGATCCCTTTATCGCCACATCTGATGGTCTCTCTTATTTTGTATTTCTTGCCTGTGTTTGTGGATTTGTACTTAATTGACTTTATTGTTAATTTAGTCGTTACATTTCTAACGACACATTTACCAAGATCAAACGACCCATTTTGAGAATTTAAAGATTTTAAGAATTTATAGTTCTAAGCAGAACCAATCCCTTACCCTACCTCTTAATGCACAAAGTATACATTTCTGCTGCACCTAATTATATCTTATCACTTTTTATTGCCAGATATCCATTAGTAGATTTTTAACATTTTTAGCGTAACTATATGTATATGACCGGTCATAATAAATAACAGTCATATTTATTGTGTGATATGTATGCATATTTTAAACATATTTTTTAGTATTAAAATATATAAATTGTTATATTCATATCAAGTCTAATTGTGTTTTGTGTCCACTTTATCTGTTATAACTTATACCAGAATTCAATCTATGATTTTAGTATTTATATTATTTTACATATACCATCTAGATGGTTTATAATTATTAGACCTAATCCCCGTAGCTGTTAGCGCACCTAAACATATTTTTCTTATTTTTTCACTACATTTTCAACATATCTGCTTTATGGGAACAGATTAGTGTATGTTGCAGGGGATAGATTTGCGCACCTTATACTAACTCTTTTAGCCTAATAACCCTTTTCCCATACATTTGGTAGCAGCATCTCTTACCTATTTTTTATATTTTATATTTTTTATATTTTTTATATATTATTATATACTCCATACCAAATAGGGAACATCCCAAAAAATCCACTATGGAACTCTTCACAGTAAGAGACCAATTACTTTCGAATATGACTATTGAGACTAACACAATTGACACAATTGAAAATATAGACTTAGGAGAACTGATGTACAAACTAGAAAGCTTGATGGTTAAAGAATTAAAACAAAACATCGAATTAGTATTTCTAGAGAAATATATTACAAACAAACTAATACCAAGAGGGCTCAGACTTGAGAAGAAATGCACTTTTTGAATTAAATGAAGAACATAGCTTAGAATGGTTTGAGACTTTAGAAAAAGCCTCATTTGGTTTAATAGAAATACCTAGAAAAAATCTAGGACAGTCAGTCTAACAGACTTTAAGACCAAAATAGACACCATCAAAGAAAAAATAGAAAACCATCAAGATAATGACATATTTATAAGCAAACAAAAACAGATTATTGAGAATCTGAACAATACAAGTAAAAATATATTATCCATCAAATGGCGCAAACTAAATAGGGACCAGCAAGATTACCACCATGATATCACTTCCCCAGATACAATAGAAAATATGGATTCAGTGGAAACAGCGAATACAGAATCAACATTTCAAGATAATAAGATTAAGAATCAAAATAGTAACACTAATAAAACTAAACACGGAGAAGATAGACCAGTAATTTTGAAACCCAACGAACACAATTATAGACCAAGACACAGAGGATGGTACAAAGGGAATTATTCTCAGGAACCACACAATAAAAATCACTATAATAGAAATAATTCACATTCACGAGGATATGAAGATTATAATTCACACATCCACCACCAAAATATGTGGTCACGTAAAGAAAATCACTACTTCACTTCACCAAGACACAATAGTTATAGGCAAGATAGAAGAATAGTTCACTATAATGATCGAGATGATAGATACAATAGGCACTACAACCAAAAAGAAGACAATTATTGGTCTAGAAAGAACACTGGGATAAATAATGAATATTATGGTGATAGGAATCACACACAACACTTTTACGAACCTAGACAAAGGAGCTATAATGAAGATCAATTCAATAGGAATTATGAAAACTATGAGAATCACCACACTGAACAGGAAAAGTTTCCCACAGGGAACAAACCTAATCATTTAAAGAAAAGGGAGTGGTCTATCCCTATAAGAAATAGATTTCAGCCAATAGCATCACAACATGACAACACAGAAAATGTACACACTGAGGAAGAATCTGTCATGATTTTGTCCGTTCATCGCCGTGTCACCGCGGCTCCCGGATCTTCTCTGAGTGAATGACGTCACGTTGCTTAGCAACGTGACGCTTCCTCCGACACACCCCTCTGATGACGTCGCCGCTCCTGCCTTTAAACCACGGCGGGAGATCTTACTCGGGGCCCGTTTGTTTGTTCCCCTTGGAGTTTGTGAGTACCTTACCTAATTCTGTTCTATATTCTTGTGTACCGACTTCTGCCTGCCTGACCAAGCCTTTTGCCTTAACCCTATTACTGATGTTTGGATACCGACTTCTGCCTGCCTGACCTTGCTTTTGCCTTAACCCTGCTACTGTTATTTGGATACCGACTTCTGCCTGCCTGACCTTGCTTTTGCCTTATTCTACTACTGATGTTTGGATGCCGACTACTGCCTGCCTGACCTTGCTTATGCCTTATTCCACTATCTTTTCTTGGATAACTATAAGCCTGCTTAAAGGGACATTTACTTTTACAAGCTGCAAAAGAGCACTTTGCCTTTCTGTTTGTTATAAGCCTGCTTAAAGGGACATTTACTTTTTCAAGCTGCAAAAGAGAACTTTGCCTTTCTGTTTGTTATAAGCCTGCTTAAAGGGACATTTACTTTTACAAGCTGCAAAAGAGAACTTTGCCTTTCTGTTTGTTATAAGCCTGCTTAAAGGGACTTTTACTTTTACAAGCTGCAAAAGAGAACTTTGCCTTTCTGTTTAAAGGGACATTTACTTTTACAAGCTGCAAGAGAGTACATTGCCTTTTTGTTACAAGCCTGCTTAAAGGGACATTTTCAAAACTGCAAATAAGAGCATTATCTTTGTATTTGTTTCTAACCTGCTTAAAGGGACGTTTTTTCCTTTGTGGCTTCCTTGCATACTGGAACAATTATTATTTTTTGTTACCATTCTCATCTGTTTCCTGAGTGGGTCACGTCCTGGTTATTTCTCAGTGTGCTAGCGTGTGTTTCTATTCACGCTAGCAGTTGGGTTGCATCCCGGACTGATTCCTAAACGGCTGACAGAATCCACAAGACCTAACACCTCGGGGGATTTTTTAGGGATCGGCACCCCATTAGATCAAAGAAGAACGAGACCAAAAAGAAACATAGAGGAACTAGGGGAAATGGAAGAAAAAAATGCACAATCCAAAAAGAAACAAAAATAGATCAGACAGGTATATTCAATCTCAGTAAAAAAAACACTCTCAGATGATGAAACCAAAGTACTAAAATTGGGCTTAACTTTTGCACCTACTGCAAAAATGAATAAATTCGAAACCCACATCCATATTAAGCAATTCACTAGACAACTAACTTTAAAAAGACATTTTATTAAAAATCCCATAGAAAGACAAATCAGTCAGACTTCTAGGACAAACAATACCATTACACATACTCAATTGAAACCCAAATCTAGGTTTTACCCCTATCAAAGTAAAGGAAGCAATATTGAAGTTTTCGAATAATCCGTTTTATCTGAAATAGCTAAAATAAATACAGAGGACAAAAGAAAGATCAAATACAATATGACTAAAAGAGAGAGAGAAGTGCTTACACAATTACAAAAAGACAAAACCATTACCATCAAACCGGCAGACAAAGGCGGGGGATTGGTCATTATGGATACAGACAAATACATTGGGGAAGCAAATCGTTTATTGAACGACACAGATACTTATAAAAAAACTCAAATTAAATCCTATGAATAAAATTAACACCAACCTATATAACATTTTAAAAGAGGCCAAACTGAATAATATAATTAACACCAAAGAATTTGATTTTATTTATCAGAAACATCCTAAAATGGCCATGTTCTATTTCTTACCCAAAATTCATAAAGATCTATCCAACCCCCCAGGGCGCCCCATAATTTCCGGCATATCCTCCATTTGTTCAAATTTATCTTTATATGTAGACACACAACTTCAGAAATATGTCCAAGAATTGCCAACATACCTTAAGGACACTACAGATGTTTTAAATTTACTAGAAAACTTGAAATGGCAAGATAATTTCATTTTAGCAACTAGTGACGTCACTTCATTGTACACTAGTATCAAACACGATGAGGGTATTGCAGCTGTAGATTGGTTCCTAAAAAGTGAAAATAGCACGCAAATGAAACACAAACAGTTCATCCTAAAGAGTATAAAATTTATACTAGAAAACAATGTCTTTGCATTTAACGATAATTTATACCTTCAGTTGCAGGGTACTGCTATGGGCACAAGGTTTGCCCCCAGCTATGCAAATTTATTCATGGGTAAATTGGAACACCAATTTGCCCATGAGCATGAGCTGGGGGCAAACCTTGTGCTATTCAAAAGATACATTGATGATATTTTAATAGTGTGGAAGGGGAGCGAAGACAGTCTTATAAACTTTTTTGAAGACATGAATCAAAACAATCTCAATTTGAAATTCACATACACAATAAGCAAACAACAAATAACATTTTTAGACCTAGATATTTACATAGAACAAGGGGAACTAGCAATGAAAAAATCATTTTAAGACAACAGATGCTAATAATTATATTCCAACACACAGTTGTCATCTAAAAAGGTGGATATATAACACCCCTAAGGGTCAATTTCTTCGAATTAGATGAAATTGTTCTAAAATCTCTGATTTTGACACACAAGTGAAAGTCTTAGAAAATCGATTCTTAGAAAAAGGATATAAACATGAAACTTTAAAAGAGGACATCACCAAAATTAGAAATTTAGATAGAAAGAACATACTCACTAAAAAACAAAGGGGAGACAATAAGAACGGTGAAACCCTGAAAATACCGCTAGTCACGAACTATAGCTGTCACCACAAACATCTAATCAAAATTTTAAACAAACACTGGCACTTGATCAAATCAGACCCGATTTTAGGGAACAGTATTTCAGAATATCCTAGTATTGTTTTTAGAAAAGCAAATAACATTAAGAACATTCTCGCACCTAGTGATTTTAAGAAAAAAATGAACAGAACTAAAGATAAAGATTTGACTGGAAATAAATTACAGGGTTACTATCCCTGTTATAGCTGTAAAGCCTGCCAACACAGCACAAAATGTAAGGAGTACAAATCCACAAACACAGGCAAGAAATACAAAATAAGAGAGACCATCAGATGTGGCGATAAAGGGATCATATATTTGATCCAATGCACTTGTGGGAAACAATATGTGGGAGAGACCTCTAGAGTTCTGAGAACAAGAATTAGAGAACATCTAAACTTAATCAAAAAAGGAGACCAAGACACTAGGTTGTATGAACATTTTAGGACAGTACACCATAATAATATAAATGACCTCAAATATTGGGGCATCTGTCGAATTAATAAACCATGGAGAGGAGGAGATTTTGATAAACTGCTCCTTAGGAAAGAAGCAGAATTGATCTTTGAGCTCGAAACTTTGTACCCTCAAGGATTAAACTCAGAATTGGATTTACACCCATTTATTTTAGAGTAATGACCACCCTTTCCAGCACATCTATCCCTCCTTAGTAACAAATCAGACATTAAAAAACCAATAATCATTATATATCCAATCGATATTGATTTCCATATCAGGACCCTTTCTAGTCTAGCTATGTCCTCCCTTTTTTTTTTTTATCACACTTTAAAATAAACTATGTAGTTTTTTAGTTGGTAATTCATTGGATGTTTATAACAACACAAAATATTGATTTAGCTTTATTATAGTAAAATGGATTGCACGATAGATAAAAACAGGTTTAATTTCCAAATTACCCATATAAAGGAACATATATGGATATATGCCAATACTAGCTTAGTTTAACTGAATGTAATGAAATACTTATTTGATATGTATCTACACACATAGACAATATCGGTTTAACAACTTTGTTGTATAATTTTTGTCCTTGGAGTTCTTACATGTAATAAAATACTAATAGGAGATATTTCACTAATTCTCAACTAAGCAATTCCAAAAAAAAAAAAAAAAAAAACCCCATTCAAAAATATCATTTTTACTTTTTAGGTGCTGTTCATGCATGTTTCTATGTTTCTATGCATTATATTTTAAATTTGTATATATCAATATTTATTATTTATTGTTTTTTGATACAAAGCTTTTTATGCAATACATGTTTTAAATGTATTGCATGCTCTACAGTTTGTGCTAACATCACAAATTGTGAAGATATGACAGCTTACAATTAAGGGATTTGACTATCAAAATATTCCACCTTTTAAAAATCCACCTTAAAAGAAATGCCATGAAAAGGGATAAACCAATCACAGACGAAGAATACGTATATAAGGAAGTTTGAAATATGTCTGAACCATCTTGATAAAGCCATGGTACATGGCGAAACGCGTTGAAGGAGTCAGACAACAAACTACAAAGTGTTAATATAACACGATCGCCAAGGATTGAGAGAGATTGCCCGGAACTATTTTCGCCTCTCTCCTACATACTCTGCGCAGAGTTTTTCGTTCCAGCCGGATCTACTTCCATGAGGATCAGGAATACCGCCAGCTGTTAGGAGCCGCTCCAGACACCTGTGCCTGACCTCAGCGGACATTTCATGCTGCAAAGCAAGACAGGTAGGCCGTGTAGAGGTGTTGTGGCCCTACAGCTAGGTAACTTTTGTCACTCGTTAAAAGACTAAAATTCTAGAAAATACCTCGATACCACTCTAGTGTTGAATTAACCACTTTACCAAACAAACGGATCTGTCTGATGATTGGACAATCGTCGATACATAAACAGAACTTTGTTTGAAGATCTAGACATTCAAAGGAATAAACTTTTAGGTGGATATAAATTGACTTTATTGTTAATTTAGTCGTTAAATTTCTAACGACACATTTACCAAGATCAAACGACCCATTTTGAGAATTTAAAGATTTTAAGAATTTATAGTTCTAAGCAGAACCAATCCCTTACCCTACCTCTTAATGCACAAAGTATAAATTTCTGCTGCACCTAATTATATCTTATCACTTTTTATTGCCAGATATCCATTAGTAGATTTTTAACATTTTTAGCGTAACTATATGTATATGACCGGTCATAATAAATAACAGTCATATTTATTGTGTGATATGTATGCATATTTTAAACATATTTTTTAGTATTAAAATATATAAATTGTTATATTCATATCAAGTCTAATTGTGTTTTGTGTCCACTTTATCTGTTATAACTTATACCAGAATTCAATCTATGATTTTAGTATTTATATTATTTTACATATACCATCTAGATGGTTTATAATTATTAGACCTAATCCCCGTAGCTGTTAGCGCACCTACACATATTTTT
This sequence comes from Bombina bombina, assembly GCF_027579735.1. Lineage (NCBI taxonomy): Eukaryota > Metazoa > Chordata > Amphibia > Anura > Bombinatoridae > Bombina > Bombina bombina. The sequence goes on from NC_069504.1 coordinate 988,995,577, forward strand.
CTTATTTTTTCACTACATTTTCAACATATCTGCTTTATGGGAACAGATTAGTGTATGTTGCAGGGGATAGATTTGAGCACCTTATACTAACTCTTTTAGTTTATTTAGATAGGGTTTTATTTGGGAGGTTTGGTTGTGTGGGTGGTGGGTTTTACTGTTGGGGGGGTATTTGTATTTTTTTTTTACAGGTAAAAGAGCTGATTTCTTTTGGTCAATGCCCCACAAAAGGTTCTTTTAAGGGCCATTGGAAGTTTAGTGTAGGCTAGGGTTTTTTATTTTGGGGGGGCTTTTTTTATTTTGATAGACCTATTAGATTAGGAGTAATTTGTTTTTATTTTTGATAATTTCTTTTTTTATTTTGTGTAATTTAGTGTTTATTTTTTTTGTAATTTAGATAAATGTATTTTGTTAATTTAATTTATTAAATTTTATTTTAATGTTAGTTTTTAGTGTAAGGCAGGTTAGGTTTTATTTTACAGGCAAATTTGTATTTATTTTAACTAGGTAGTTAGTAAATAGTTAATAACTATTTACTAAATAGTCTACCTAGTTAAAATAAATACAAACTTACCTGTGAAATAAAAATAAAACCTAAGATAGCTACAATGTAACTATTAGTTATATTGTAGCTAGCTTATTGTTTATTTTACATGTAAGTATTTAGTTTTAAATAGGAATTATTTAGTTATTAATAGTAAGTTTTATTTAGAATTATTTTAATTATATTAAAGGTAGGGGGTGTTAGGGTTACGTTAGGGGTTACTATATTTATTTAGTGTTAGTGATGTGGGAGGCCAGAGGTTTAGGGGTTAATTACTTTTGTATAGTGGCGACATTGGGGGCAGCAGATTGGGGTTATAAATTTATGTAGGTGGCGGCGACGTTGGGGGCAGCAGATTGGGGTTAATAAGTGTAAGTAGGTGGCGGCTACATTGGGGGCGGCAGATTAGGGGTTAATAAGTGTAATGTAGGTGTTTTGGCGATGTCGGGGGCGGCAGATTAGGGGTGTTTAGGCTCAGGGTTTATGTTAGGGTGTTAGGTTTAAACATATATTTTTTTTTCCCATAGACATCAATTGGGCTGCGTTACGGAGCTTTATGCTCTGTGATTGCAGGTGTTAGGCTTTTTTTTAGCCAGCTCTCCCTATTGATGTCTATGGGGAAATCATGCACGAGCATGTCAAAACACTGCTTGTATTTTGGTGAGGTATGGAGCTCAACGCAACCATATCGCCCGCACAAGCCGTTTTTTTGCAAACCTGTAATAGCAGCGCTATGAAAGGTGAGTGGTGAAAATAACTTGCAAGTTATTAGCGAGCCAGCCATAACGCAAAACTCGTAATCTGGCTGTCAATTAGGTACTTTGCGATGTGGAGGTTGGCGGATTAGGGGTTAATACATTTTATTAGTTATTGCGATGGGGGGATGGTGGTTTAGAGGTAGATATTGTGCTTGCATTAGGTATTTGATAAGGCTTCTAGGGAGTTATGGTACTTATATACTCAGCACAAGGCTTGATGCGCCTGCCTATGTGTGGCAAGGTGAAAATGGAGAAAAAATGTCTCCATTCTCGGTGCGTAAGTCCTTTAACTGAATATTTAATACTGACTTGCGATGCCGGTTCTATGTTAGTTTATGGGAGTAAAAACTGCGGGCATTGGTTAAAATATACAAGCGTATGCTGCGTCGTATATGTGATCGCTAGATTCGACTAAAAATATATGTGATCGGGCCCCTAACCATTTCAGTACCTAATTAATTATCCCCAGATGTGGGCCAGCTAGCTAGCTATACAACCTTTCCCCACACAGCCTACTGCTGATCAATGAGGGTGGGGATAGTGAAGGGACGAACAGTAAAAGGCAGAAGAATGCAGGGCACCTCTGTAACAATATTGGTGTAGTAAATATGAATTATTTTAACAATAACAAGAATTATTTAATAAGTTCTGTACTAGCCCTGATTCCAGCTCTCAGCCCCAGTACAAGTGCTCCTAGACCTAGGGAGGCTGTGAGCATACTTGACCAGTCCTGCACAACCACCCCTGGTGCTGCCACTGGTGCCCCTAGGATTTGCCAGGTTTGCCCTACACTAAAAACTAAAGATCAGGAATATGTTTCTAATAATAACACCCCCGAGTCTCCTGAGCAAATAGATAGCAAACATCAGCATGTTTTCATTATCCCATGATAACTACGCCCACAGACTTGCAACTACTCATAGGAATGTGCATGCATATCATTCTTATGAGAGAACTATAACATTGTTTAGTTATCATAGCTAAACTATTCCACAGACCAATTTTAATCCCCTAATAGTATATGCAATACACTGAAAATGTATTTTACTTAAAGGGACATCAAACTATTGTCACTACCCTAAAATGGTTCACTAGGTTATTGTATTTCATCCTGTTCCTGCAGACCTTTTCAAATTTCTTCTCTTGTTTTTTGGTGCCAGATGCCGAAGCTCCGCCTCTTTGTACTGGAGGCTGCCATCTTGGAGCTCAGGTATTCTCCCAGCCTGTGACATAAGCTGTGCTTACTCACAGAACAATAATATTGCCTATTTCTTTTTACATCTGTATAAAGTGCTTCAGGTTAGGGTGCATGATACAAAGCAGAAGCTTTACATTCTTGCTGTGGCTGCATTGCTCTATATTATTATTGAGTGCTTTTTAAAATATATTTTTGTACCTGTAAAACTGTGTAAAAAATGCAAAAATGTACAGCTCACATGATGTATCATGCACACTAACCAGAAGCGCATTATACAGCTGTAAAAAAAGTGGACAATATTACTGATCTGTGAGAGTGCACAGTTTCTGTCACAGACTGTGAGAATACCTGAGCTCCAAGATGGCTGCCCCAGTACAAAGAGTCGGGGCTTCAGCATACGGCACCTTTAAGCTATTAAAAAAGGAGAATTGATATGTAAAGAGCTAAAGGAACAGGATGAAAAGCAATAACATGTTAAGTAGTTACAATTCTTTTGTAGTTGTGCACAGCAGTTTAATGTCCCTTTAAGGCATGTAAAATAATCCATTAAAGTAGAAGAGTGCCTAGTGTGTGTGTAAAATAACAGGAAAACACCTGGGGGGGGGGGGGTGTACAAGGGTAAGATAAGCATGTACATGTGTAATGACAGGAGAGCACCTGGGGGTGTGTACAAGGGTAAGATAAGCATGTACATGTGTAATGACAGGAGAGCACCTGGGGGTGTGTACAAGGGTAAGATAAGCATGTACATGTGTAATGACAGGAGAGCACCTGGGGGTCTGTACAAGGGTAAGATAAGCATGTACATGTTTAATGACAGGAGAACACCTGGGGGTGTGTACAAGGGTAAGATAAGCATGTACATGTGTAATGACAGGAGAGCACCTGGGGGTGTGTACAAGGGTAAGATAAGTATGTACATGTGCAATGACAGGAGAGCACCTGGGGGTGTGTACAAGGGTAAGATAAGCATGTACATGTGTAATGAAAAGAGAGCACCTGGGGGAGGTGTACAAGGGTAAGATAAGCATGTACATGTGTAATGACAGGAGAGCACCTGGGGGTATGTACAAGGGTAAGAAAAGCATGTACATGTGTAATGACAGGAGAGCACCTGGGGTGTACAAGGGTAAGATAAGCATGTACATGTGTAATGACAGGAGAGCACCTGGGGGTATGTACAAGGGTAAGATGAGCATATACATGTGTAATGACAGGAGAGCACCTGGGGGTGTGTACAAGGGTTAGATAAGCATGTACATGTGTAATGACAGGAGAGCACCTGGGGTGTGTACAAGGGTAAGATAAGCATATACATGTGTAATGACAGGAGAGCACCTGGGGGTATGTACAAGGGTAAGAAAAGCATATACATGTGTAATGACAGGAGAGCACCTGGGGGTGTACAAGGGTAAGATAAGCATGTACATGTGTAATGACAGGAGAGCACCTGGGGGTATGTACAAGTGTAAGATGAGCATATACATGTGTAATGACAGGAGAGCACCTGGGGGTGTGTACAAGGGTAAGATAAGCATGTACATGTGTAATGACAGGAGAGCACCTGGGGGGTGTACAAGGGTAAGATAAGCATGTACATGTGTGATGACAGGAGAGCACCTGGGGTGTGTACAACGATAAGATAAGCATGTACATGTGCAATGACAGGAGAGCGCCTGGGGGTGTGTACAGCGGTAAGATAAGCATGTACATGTGTAATAACAGGAGAGCACTTAGGGGTGTGTGTACAAGGGTAAGATAAGCATGTACATGTGTAATAAAAGGAGAGCGTCTGGGGGGTGTGCGTACAAGGGTAAGATAAGCATGTACATGTGTAATGACAGGAGAACACCTGGGGTGTGTACAAGGGTAAGATAAGCATGTATATGTGTAATGACAGTATTACACCTGGGGATGTGTACAAGGGTAAGATAAGCATGTACATGTGTAATGACAGGAGAGCACCTGGGGATGTGTACAAGGGTAAGATAAGCATGTACATGTGTAATAAAAGGAGACCACCTGGGGGTGTGTACAAGGGTAAGATAAGCATGTACATGTGTAATGACAGGAGAGCACCTGGGGGTGTGTACAAGGGTAAGATAAGCATGTACATGTGTAATGACAGGAGAGCACCTGGGGTGTTTACAAGGGTAGGATAAGCATGTACATGTGTAATGACAGGAGAGCACCTGGGGGTGTGTACAAGGTTAAGATAAGCATGTACATGTGTAATGACAGGAGAGCACCTGGGGGTGTGTACAAGGGTAATATAAGCATGTACATGTGTAATGACAGGAGAGCACCTGGGGGTGTGTACAAGGGTAAGATAAGCATGTACATGTGTAATGACAGGAGAGCACCTGGGATGTGTACAAGGGTAAGATAAGCATGTACATGTGTAATGACAGGAGAGCACCTGGGGTGTGTACAAGGGTAAGATAAGCATGTACATGTGTAATGACAGGAGATCACCTGGGGTTGTGTACAAGGGTAAGATAAGCACGTAAATGTGTAATGACAGGCGATCTCCTGGGGGTGTGTACAAGGGTAAGATAAGCATGTACATGTGTAATGACAGGAGAGCACCTGGGGGTGTGTACATGTGTAATGACAGGAGAGCACCTGGGGGTGTGTACAAGGGTAAGATAAGCATGTACATGTGTAATGACAGGAGAGCACCTGGGGATGTGTACAAGGGTAAGATAAGCATGTACGTGTGTAATGACAGGAGAGCACCTGGGGATGTGTACAAGGGTAAGATAATCATGCACATGTGTAATGAATAGAGAGCACCTGGGGATGTGTACAAGGGTAAGATACGCATGTACATGTGTAATGACAGGAGAGCACCTGGGGGTGTGTACAAGGGTAAGATAAGCATGTACATGTGCAATGACAGGAGAGCACCTGGGGGTATGTACAAGGGTAAGATAAGCATGTACATGTGTAATGACAGGAGAGCACCTGGGGGAGTACAAGGGTAAGATAAGCATGTACATGTGTAATGACAGGAGAGCACCTGGTGGGTGTACAAGGGTAAGATGAGCATATACATGTGTAATGACAGGAGAGCACCTGGGGGTGTGTACAAGGGTAAGATAAGCATGTACATGTGTAATGACAGGAGAGCACCTGGGGGGTGTACAAGGGTAAGATAAGCATGTACATGTGTAATGACAGGAGAGCACCTGGGGGGTGTACAACGGTAAGATACGCATGTACATGTGCAATGACAGGAGAGCGCCTGGGGGGGTGTACAGCTGTAAGATAAGCATGTACATGTGTAATAACAGGAGAGCACTTAGGGGTGTGTGTACAAGGGTAAGATAAGCATGCACATGTGTAATAAAAGGAGAGTGCCTGGGGGGGGTGCGTACAAGGGTAAGATAAGCATGTACATGTGTAATGACAGGAGAGCACCTGGGGGTGTGTACATGGGTAAGATAAGCATGTACATGTATGATGACAGAAGAGCACCTCGGGGGTGTACAAGGGTAAGATAAGCATGTACATGTGTAATGACAGGAGAGCACCTGGGGGTGTGTACATGGGTAAGATAAGAATGTACATGTGTAATGACAGGAGAGCACCTGGGGGAGGTGTACAAGGGTAAGATAAGCATGTACATGTGTAATGACAGGAGAACACCTGGGGATGTGTACAAGGGTAAGATAAGCATGTACATGTGTAATGACAGGAGAACACCTGGGGATGTGTACAAGGGTAAGATAAGCATGTACATGTGTAATGACAGGAGAGCACCTGGGGGTGTGTACAAGGCTAAGATAAGCATGTACATGTGTAATGACAGGACAGCACCTGGGTGTGTACAAGGGTAAGATACGCATGTACATGTGTAATGACAGGAGAGCACCTGGGGGTGTGTACAAGGGTAAGATAAGCATGTACATGTGTAATGACAGGAGAGCACCTGGGGGTGTGTACAAGGTTAAGATAAGCATGTACATGTGTAATGACAGGAGAGCACCTGGGGGTGTGTACAAGGGTAAGATAAGCATGCACATGTGTAATGACAGGAGAGCACCTGGGGTGTGTACAAGGGTAAGATAAGCATGTACATGTTTAATGACAGGAGAACACCTGGGGGTGTGTACAAGGCTAAGATAAGCATATACATGTGTAATGACAGGATGGCACCTGGGTGTGTACAAGGGTAAGATAAGCATGTACATGTGTAATGACAGGAGAACACCTGGGGTGTGTACAAGGGTAAGATAAGCATGTACATGTGTAATGACAGTATTACACCTGGGGATGTGTACAAGGGTAAGATAAGCACGTAAATGTGTAATGACAGGAGAGCACCTGGGGGTGTGTACAAGGGTAAGATAAGCATGTACATGTGTAATGACAGGAGAGCACCTGGGGATGTGTACAAGGGTAAGATAAGCATGTACGTGTGTAATGACAGGAGAGCACCTGGGGATGTGTACAAGGGTAAGATAATCATGCACATGTGTAATGAATAGAGAGCACCTGGGGATGTGTACAAGGGTAAGATACGCATGTACATGTGTAATGACAGGAGAGCACCTGGGGGTGTGTACAAGGGTAAGATAAGCATGTACATGTGCAATGACAGGAGAGCACCTGGGGGTATGTACAAGGGTAAGATAAGCATGTATATGTGTAATGACAGGAGAGCACCTGGGGGTGTGTACAAGGGTAAGATAAGCATGTACATGTGTAATGACAGGAGAGCACCTGGGGGAGTACAAGGGTAAGATAAGCATGTACATGTGTAATGACAGGAGAGCACCTGGTGGGTGTACAAGGGTAAGATGAGCATATACATGTGTAATGACAGGAGAGCACCTGGGGGTGTGTACAAGGGTAAGATAAGCATGTACATGTGTAATGACAGGAGAGCACTTAGGGGGTGTACAAGAGTAAGATAAGCATGTACATGTGTAATGACAGGAGAGCACCTGGGGGTGTGCACAAGAGTAAGATAAGCATGTACTGTACATGTGTGATGACAGGAGAGCACCTGGGGGGTGTACAACGGTAAGATACGCATGTACATGTGCAATGACAGGAGAGCGCCTGGGGGTGTGTACAGCTGTAAGATAAGCATGTACATGTGTAATAACAGGAGAGCACTTAGGGGTGTGTGTACAAGGGTAAGATAAGCATGCACATGTGTAATAAAAGGAGAGTGCCTGGGGGGGGTGCGTACAAGGGTAAGATAAGCATGTACATGTGTAATGACAGGAGAGCACCTGGGGGTGTGTACATGGGTAAGATAAGCATGTACATGTATGATGACAGGAGAGCACCTGGGGGGTGTACAAGGGTAAGATAAGCATGTACATGTGTAATGACAGTATTACACCTGGGGATGTGTACAAGGGTAAGATATGCATGTACATGTGTAATGACAGGAGAGCATCTGGGGGTGTGTACATGGGTAAGATAAGAATGTACATGTGTAATGACAGGAGAACACCTGGGGATGTGTACAAGGGTAAGATAAGCATGTACATGTGTAATGACAGGAGAGCACCTGGGGGTGTGTACAAGGCTAAGATAAGCATGTACATGTGTAATGACAGGAGAGCACCTGGGTGTGTACAAGGGTAAGATACGCATGTACATGTGTAATGACAGGAGAGCACCTGGGGGTGTGTACAAGGGTAAGATAAGCATGTACATGTGTAATGACAGGAGAGCACCTGGGGGTGTGTACAAGGTTAAGATAAGCATGTACATGTGTAATGACAGGAGAGCACCTGGGGGTGTGTACAAGGGTAAGATAAGCATGCACATGTGTAATGACAGGAGAGCACCTGGGTGTGTACAAGGGTAAGATAAGCATGTACATGTTTAATGACAGGAGAACACCTGGGGGTGTGTACAAGGCTAAGATAAGCATGTACATGTGTAATGACAGGATGGCACCTGGGTGTGTACAAGGGTAAGATAAGCATGTACATGTGTAATGACAGGAGAACACCTGGGGTGTGTACAAGGGTAAGATAAGCATGTACATGTGTAATGACAGTATTACACCTGGGGATGTGTACAAGGGTAAGATAAGCATGTAAATGTGTAATGACAGGAGAGCACCTGGGGGTGTGTACAAGGGTAAGATAAGCATGTACATGTGTAATGACAGGAGAGCACCTGGGGATGTGTACAATGGTAAGATAAGCATGTACATGTGTAATGACAGGAGAGCACCTGGGGATGTGTACAAGGGTAAGATAAGCATGTACATGTGTAATGACAGGAGAGCACCTGGGGATGTGTACAAGGGTAAGATAATCATGCACATGTGTAATGAATAGAGAGCACCTGGGGATGTGTACAAGGGTAAGATACGCATGTACATGTGTAATGACAGGAGAGCACCTGGGGGTGTGTACAAGGGTAAAATAAGCATGTACATGTGCAATGACAGGAGAGCACCTGCGGTTATGTACAAGGGTAAGATAAGCATGTACATGTGTAATGACAGGAGAGCACCTGGGGGTGTACAAGGGTAAGATAAGCATGTACATGTGTAATGACAGGAGAGCACCTGGGGGTGTGTACAAGGGTAAGATAAGCATGTATATGTGTAATGACAGGAGAGCACCTGGGGGTGTACAAGGGTAAGATAAGCATGTACATGTGTAATGACAGGAGAGCACCTGGTGGGTGTACAAGTGTAAGATGAGCATATACATGTGTAATGGCAGGAGAGCACCTGGGGGTGTGTACAAGGGTAAGATAACCATGTACATGTGTAATGACAGGAGAGCACCTGGGGGGTGTACAAGGGTAAGATAAGCATGTACATGTGTGATGACAGGAGAGCACCTGGGGGGTGTACAACGGTAAGATAAGCATGTACATGTGCAATGACAGGAGAGCGCCTGGGGGTGTGTACAGCTGTAAGATAAGCATGTACATGTGTAATAACAGGAGAGCGCCTGGGGGAGGTGCGTACAAGGGTAAGATAAGCATGTACATGTGTAATGACAGGAGAGCACCTGGGGGTGTGTACAAGGGTAAGATAAGCATGTTCATGTGTAATAAAAGGAGAGCGCCTGGGGGGGGTGCGTACAAGGGTAAGATAAGCATGTACATGTGTAATGACAGGAGAGCACCTGGGTGTGTGTACAAGGTTAAGATAAGCATGTACATGTGTAATGACAGGAGAACACCTGGGGATGTGTACAAGGGTAAGATAAGCATGTACATGTGTAATGACAGGAGAGCACCTGGGGATGTGTACAAGGGTAAGATAAGCATGTACATGTGTAATGACAGGAGAGCACCTGGGGGGGTGTACAAGGGTAATATAAGCATGTACATGTGTAATAACAGGAGACCACCTGGGGGTGTGTACAAGGGTAAGATAAGCATGTACATGTGTAATGACAGGAGAGCACCTGGGGGTGTGTACAAGGGTAAGATAAGCATGTACATGTGTAATGACAGGAGAGCACCTGGGGATGTGTACAAGGGTAAAATAAGCATGTACATGTGTAATGACAGGAGAGCACCTGGGGTGTGTACAAGGGTAAGATAAGCATGTACATGTGTAATGACAGGAGAGCACCTGGGGATGTGTACAAGGGTAAAATAAGCATGTACATGTGTAAGGACAGGAGAGCACCTGGGGATGTGTACAATGGTAAGATAAGCATGTACATGTGTAATGACAAGAGATCACCTGGGGTTGTGTACAAGTGTAAGATAAGCATGTAGATGTGTAATGACAGGAGATCACTTGGGGGTGTGTACAAGGGTAAGATAAGCATGTACATGTGTAATGACAGGAGAGCACCTGGGGATGTGTACAAGGGTAAGATAAGCATGCACATGTGTAATGACAGAAGAGCACCTGGGGTGTGTACAAGGGTAAGATAAGCATGTACATGTTTAATGACAGGAGAACACCTGGGGGTGTGTACAAGGCTAAGAAAAGCATGTACATGTGTAATGACAGGATGGCACCTGGGTGTGTACAAGGGTAAGATAAGCATGTACATGTGTAATGACAGGAGAACACCTGGGGTGTGTACAAGGGTAAGATAAGCATGTACATGTGTAATGACAGTATTACACCTGGGGATGTGTACAAGGGTAAGATAAGCATGTACATGTGTAATGACAGGAGAGCACCTGGGGATGTGTACAAGGGTAAGATAATCATGCACATGTGTAATGAATAGAGAGCACCTGGGGATGTGTACAAGGGTAAGATACGCATGTACATGTGTAATGACAGGAGAGCACCTGGGGGTGTGTACAAGGGTAAGATAAGCATGTACATGTGTAATGTAAGGAGAACACCTGGGGATGTGTACAAGGGTAAGCTATGCATGTACATGTGTAATGACAGGAGAGCACCTGGGGGTGTGTACAAGGGTAAGATAAGCATGTACATGTGTAATGACAGGAGAGCACCTGGGGGTGTGTACAAGGGTAAGATAAGCATATACATGTGTAATGACAGTATTACACCTGGGGATGTGTACAAGGGTAAGATAAGCATGTACATGTGTAATGACAGGAGAGCACCTGGGGGTGTGTACAAGGGTAAGATAAGCATGTACATGTGTAATGACAGGAGAGCACCTGGGGATGTGTACAAGGGTAAGATAAGCATGTACATGTGTAATGACAGGAGAGCACCTGGGGATGTGTACAAGGGTAAGATAATCATGCACATGTGTAATGAATAGAGAGCACCTGGGGATGTGTACAAGGGTAAGATAAGCATGTACATGTGTAATGACAGGAGAGCACCTGGGGGTGTGTACAAGGGTAAGATAAGCATGTACATGTGTAATGACAGGAGAGCACCTGGGGGTGTGTACAAGGGTAAGATAAGCATGTACATGTGTAATGAACGGAGAGCACCTGGGGTTGTGTACAAGGGTAAGATAAGCATGTACATGTGTAATGACAGGAGAGCACCTGGGGGTGTGTACAAGGGTAAGATAAGCATGTACATGTGTAATGAAAAGAGAGCACCTGGGGGTGTGTACCAGGGTAAGATAAGCATGTACATGTGTAATGACAGGAGAGCACCTGGGGGTGTGTACAAGGGTAAGATAAGAATGTACATGTGTAGTGAAAAGAGAGCACCTGGGGGAGGTGTACAAGGGTAAGATAAGCATGTACATGTGTAATAACAGGAGAGCACCTAGGGGTGTGTGTACAAGGGTAAGATAAGCATGTACATGTGTAATAAAAGGAGAGCACCTGGGGGATGTGTACAAGGTTAAGATAAGCATATACATGTGTAATGACAGGAGAGCACCTGGGGGATGTGTACAAGGGTAAGATAAGCATGTACATGTTTAATGACAGGAGAGCACCTGGGGGGTGTACAAGGGTAAGATAAGCATGTACATGTGTGATGACAGGAGAGCACCTGGGGGTGTACAACGGTAAGATAAGCATGTACATGTGCAATGAAAGGAGAGCGCCTGGGGGTGTGTACAGCGGTAAGATAAGCATGTACATGTGTAATGACAGGAGAGCACCTGGGGGGGGGGTGTTCAAGGGTAAGATAAGCATGTACATGTGTAATAAAAGGAGAGCGCCTGGGGGGTGCGTACAAGGGTAAGATAAGCATGTACATGTGTAATGACAGGAGAGCACCTGGGGGGGGTGTACAAGGGTAAGATAAGCATGTACATGTGTAATGACAGGGGAACACCTGGGGATGTGTACAAGGGTAAGATAAGCATGTACATGTGTTATGACAGGAGAGCACCTGGGGATGTGTACAAGGGTAAGATAAGCATGTACATGTGTAATAACAGGAGACCACCTGGGGGTGTGTACAAGGGTAAGATAAGCATGTACATGTGTAATGACAGGAGAGCACCTGGGTGTGTGTACAAGGGTAAGATAAGCATGTACATGTGTAATGACAGGAGAGCACCTGGGGGTGTGTACAAGGGTAAGATAAGCATGTACATGTGTAATGACAGGAGAGCACCTGGGGGTGTGTACAAGGGTAAGATAAGCATGTACATGTGTAATGAAAGGAGAGCAGCTGGGGGTGTGTACAAGGGTAAGATAAGCATGTACATGTGTAATGACAGGAGAGCACCTGGGGTTGTGTACAAGGGTAAGATAAGCATGTACATGTGTAATGACAGTAGAGCACCTGGGGATGTGTACAAGGGTAAGATAAGCATGTACATGTGTAAGGACAGGAGAGCACCTGGGGATGTGTACAATGGTAAGATAAGCATGTACATGTGTATGACAGGAGATCACCTGGGGTTGTGTACAAGGGTAAGATAAGCATATACATGTGTAATGACAGGAGATCACCTGGGGGTGTGTACAAGGGTAAGATAAGCATGTACATGTGTAATAACAGGAGAGCACCTGGGGGTGTGTACAAATGAAAGATAAGCATGCACATGTGTAATGACAGGAGAGCACCTGGGGTGTGTACAAGGGTAAGATAAGCATGTACATGTTTAATGACAGGAGAACAACTGGGGGTGTGTACAAGGCTAAGATAAGCATGTACATGTGTAATGACAGGATGGCTCCTGGGTGTGTACAAGGGTAAGATAAGCATGTACATGTGTAATGACAGGAGAACACCTGGGGTGTGTACAAGGGTAAGATAAGCATGTACATGTTTAATGACAGGAGAGCACCTGGGGGTGTGTACAAGGGTAAGATAAGCATGTACATGTGTAATGACAGGAGAGCACCTGGGGGTGTGTACAAGGGTAAGATAAGCATGTACATGTGTAATGACAGGAGAGCACCTGGGGATGTGTACAAGGGTAAGATAATCATGCACATGTGTAATGAATAGAGAGCACCTGGGAATGTGTACAAGGGTAAGATAAGCATGTACATGTGTAACAGTGACGTGCTGTCATAGGAGGCAGGTGAGGCAGCGCCTCACCTGTCCTATCTGTGTAATTACACCTTATTTAATGAATAATAATAAAATAAAAATTAAAAAAAAAAATCTAATTTTTTTTTTTGGGGGGGTATTTTTGGGTGACCCCCCTACCCCCCACCCCCATTTTAATTTATTGTGTGTGTCACTGTGCTTATGCGCTGCATAATTTTTTATTTAAATCCTAATCAAATACATACACATAGGTAGAGGCTGTGAGCCCTATCGTTGCGCAATGTGTATGTATTTGTTTGTATGGGCCGGCGGAGAGTGAGACTGCCACCCAGTGGCTGCTGACGATAGTCTCTGAGTCCTCTTCGTGGCCCATACAGCTCCTAGTGGAGGCTGGTCTATACCAGCCTCTGGAGCCCTGCATGCCCCATAAGCCAATCAGTGCCGCGGTCCCAGGGGTGGGACATACTGTGCGTCAGGTGGGAGACTCACTGAGATGAAGGCGCAGCCGCAGAGGGAGAGTGACTGAGATGCGGTGCACGCTGTCACATGCACTGACTCTGAGAGACACACTGTGACTGAGCTGAGGACGACAGCTTGAAGAGGTGAGATCCGAGGTCTTGTGTCTCCCCCTTCGGACACATCGCAACAAGGGATGCCCAGGAGTCACTGTCCGGCCAGGCCAGGTACGGAGGGGAAGCAGGGGAGGCCACCTATTAGAGCTAAGGCCCTCGGGAAGGCCGCAGGCAGGGAGAGCAGGCCCTGTTGGGTGAATGATGCGCTTCAGCGCTATAGCAAGTATTCTGGGGAATAATATGGCAATAATGGCAGAAATAAAAATATTGCTTATGAGGCAGGACCAGGTAGTGTCTGTGTGAGGGATAGAAATTCACTGCAGAGGGAAAAGCTTTAGCAGGCCTTATAGGATATGCATTGCTGCGCAACTGTGGTCTTCAGTGTGACTGTGTACGTGAACGCATCGGCTGTCAGCTCAGTATTACATGCCATTTATAGTTCATGTTAGTGTTAGCATTTAATACATTTAGATGTAACTATTGGCCCCTCCACCCTCTGAGAGATGTGATATTGTGATGTACTTATGTACTACAGCTGTTGGGTGGTGGTGAACTGGTGGTGATTGTATTACAATCTCACAGTCTCCCTATTAATTGCTGATACACACCAGGCATAGATATGTAGCAGGGTTAGGCTTAAGACGGCTGCATGTAATTAATATATTATGTATTACAATCTCACAGTCTCCCTATTAATTTATACTGCACAGTGCACAGTCATCACCTCTTGGGCTGAGGGCTCATGTCATGACCAAGGTCATATTTAATAAGACAGAGTACCTAGAGGATTGCTCTTTTTTTGGTATGCCTTCCAAATCTCTGCCTGCCTTGTAATATCCATAGTATTTTTTTTATTTAATTTGCAAGAAAAACAAATAGCTAAGTTGACAAATAGTTACAGGGGATTCTCAAAGGGGCTTTTTGAGAATCCCCTGTAACTATTTATTGTCAAGCTATTTGTTTTTCTTGCTAATTAAATAAAAGAATACTATGGATATTACAAGGCAGGCAGAGATTTGGAAGGCATACCAAAAAAAGAGCAATCCTCTAGGCTCTCTGTCTTATTAAATATGAACTTGGTCATGACATGAGCCCTCAGCCCAAGAGGTGATGACTGTGCACAGTGCAAATTATGCTGTCAAGATAGGTGACATAATCACATACAAACACACTTGTTTGGATAATATATTTTTTTCTCTTGGAATTCCTATCTGGACTGTGTTTATGTCTATATATAGTTACATACATACAGTACACACACATGCTCCACACAAAAACAACAAATCGGAAAGTGTTTAGGCTTTTATAAGTATTATATTAGTATTCTTTTATGATCCACAATACAATTTAACAGCAGTTTATAATAGTGCTTTGAAGGGTCCAATAAAATAATAGAAACAAGGGGTTGACATGAAATAAAAAGTATTAAAATGATTTTGCACTGTTTCCTCCATTTCAGTGTGTTCATAATGTGGTCCATTTTACCTGATGGATTGGATTAAAATGGAAATGGCTGTTTTTTTTCTGTTGAAACCACAACCTGTACTTCAAAATTCCAAAATGCACATTTCTATTTTACTTTTATTCTTATGTACTGCCTTATTTTGGTATCCTTTGTTGAAGAGCATACCTAAGTGGGATATGCACGTGTGTTTCTTGAGCACCGTATTGCAGCAGCTGTGTTGGAGGTATTAATAACTTGTTCTTTGTGTAAAATTTGTATGGTAAATTTTTTCTATTTTTACAATACAGTAGTGAGTAGAGAAGAGATTGTGTATCATTCTAATTGCTTAGTGACTGGCACTGTGCCATAGAATTGTGTGAGTGTGTCAGTGAGCAGAGTGTGTGTGTGTGTGTGTGTCAGTGAGCAGAGTGTGTGTGTGTGTCAGTGAGCAGAGTATGTGTGCTTTATTCTCCAGGTAATCAACACATTTCAGATGAACTAGTGCTTTAGTTTCTCAACCATGGTCCTCAAGTACCCTCAACAGGCCAGGTTTTCATTAAAGCTGAACCAGTGCACAGGTGAAGTAATCAGCTAATCAGTAACACAATGGTTACTAACTTGCTCTCACCCATCAGCTGATTACTTCACCTGTGCACTGGTTCAGCTATAATTAAAACCTGCTCAGTTGGGGGCACTTGCGGCCTGCGGTATATGTGTTTCTTCAGCGTGTCGTATCTAGTGCCTCACCAGCCTCTAACTTCACTGCACGTCACTGATGTGTAATGACAGGAGAGCACCTGGGGGTGTGTACAAGGGTAAGATAAGCATGTACATGTGTAATGTAAGGAGAACACCTGGGGAAGTGTACAAGGGTAAGCTATGCATGTACATGTGTAATGACAGGAGAGCACCTGGGGGTGTGTACAAGGGTAAGATAAGCATGTACATGTGTAATGACAGGAGAGCACCTGGGGGTGTGTACAAGGGTAAGATAAGCATGTACATGTGTAATGACAGGAGAGCACCTGGGGGTGTGTACAAGGGTAAGATAAGCATGTACATGTGTAATGAAAAGAGAGCACCTGGGGGAGGTGTACAAGGGTAAGATAAGCATGTACATGTGCAATGACAGGAGAACACCTGGGGTGTGTACAAGGGTAAGGTAAGCATATACGTGTGTAATAAATAGAGAGCACATGGGGGTGTGTACAAGGGTAAGATAAGCATATACATGTGTAATGACAGGAGAGCACCTGGGGGATGTGTAAAAGGGTAAGATAAGTATGTGCATGTGTAATGACAGAAGAGCACCTGGGATGTGTACAAGGGTAAGATATGCATGTACATGTTTAATGACAGGTGAACACCTGGGGGGCAGGGCCGCCACTAGGAATTTCGGGGCCCCTGACTCATCCATTGATCAGGGCCCCCCCCCCCTCCTTTGACATGTGCAATTTTTGACCAAGTGACTAAAACGTATATGCACTTTATTCTTAATTGTCTATTTAAACTTGGAAATGTTGTAAAGGTAGTAACATACACACACACAGACACACTCATACACTGAAACACACAAACAAACTCACACATAAGGATTCACATATAGACACTCTAGCAGACACGCAAAGAAACACACTCAGACACAGACACCCAAACAGACACTTAGCACTTGTTTACATTGACCTGACAAGTAATGAGGTAAACTATAGTTTTGTAAAAAAAAAAAAAAAGGAGATTTAGAAAAAATATGGAGTTCTGATTATCTTTTTGTAAAGGAAGATGACAACTAAATTATGACAACAGCATGCAGTGGCTGAAAGGAAGGGCCCTGAACTGCCTAAACAATAATTTAAAGGTTAAATGGTGGATTGGTTACTTCCGGAAAGGTCTTGTTAGTCTCAAAGTCTGTAGAAAGATGTGAATAATTAGTAGTAAGGTCAAAATGTCCTAAAAATGAACAGACAATGGACACACACACTCAAACTTGCACATACACCCAAGGAAACACCAACAGAGACAGCCTCAGAAAACACACAAAGACATACACCCAAACACAGAGACACCCACAGAAAACACAGAAAGACATACACACACAGAGAGACAACCACATAAAAAACACAGAAAGACATACATACACACACTCTCACTGAGACATCCACAGAAAACACACAAAGACATACACACACCCTCACAGAGACACCCACATAAAACACACACCCTCACAGAGACATCCACAGAAAACACAGACATACATACATACCCACACACACCCTCACAGAGACATCCACAGAAAACACAGACATACACACCCACCCTCAGAGAGGCATCCAGAGAAAATGCACAAAGACAAACATACACACACCCTCACAGAGACAACCACAGAAAAAGCTCAGACATACACACCCACCCCCACAGAGAGACCCACAGATAAAAAATACATACACACTCATAGAGACACAAACCAAAGCACAAAGACATAAACACAGACACCCACAGAAACACTCACAGGAGGAAACATTTATGCACCTTGCATCACCTAAATCAACAGTGACATGCATGATAAAAAATTTTTTAGAAATTAAGAGATCACTTTTTAAAGAATCATATTTGTAAATGTGCAAACAAAAATAATTCTGTGAATTCAAAATTGTACATTAATGAGCTGGGTAGATGGATAGATGAAGAAAAGTACCTTTAAAAGGTTGACATATGTTTTTTTGTTTGTTTTGTCCCCATTTTCCCCAACCAAGAGCACCACTTCAAATATAGTGTACAAATTTTCCCAGCTGTCAGCTGTACTTATGGATTTTGAAAATGCTGTACTCTATATGGTCTTGGTGGGACCATAAGCTGTGGTACTCATACCATTAGATCTGGTTAAATGCAGGATTTAGGCTTGTTGGTATGTATTTCAAAACTAAGTCATCTGTAGTGTAAACTGAACAGTTTTAAGTTAACCTGTCTCATTTCAAACACTGAGCAATCTTAGTCTAAGAGTATAACATTTTATGCAGATGTAAAAATCTTAGATAAAATGTCTCCTTGCATCTGGAAAGTCCTTGCATAAAGGGGCAGTAAACTGGAATGTAATATTATATATATATATATATATATATATATATATATATATATATATATATATATATATATAATGCATATCTGCCAAAAGGGCATCTACCATTTGTGTATTGAGGAGGAAACATTTCTGCATGGTTTTAAATATAGAATTTCTACAGCATTGTCAAATAATCATAAATACACTGCTGCTAAAAAAAATGTGTTTTTATGGACCTCTAGCCCCACCAAACAACTACTACCACACTGAAGTTACAATCCAAAATTGCACAAAGAAATAAAAAACATTTTCTAAGTAAGTCCTACCTCCTCCGCAAATGAAAGTGATCTGCCGTCTGACTCAGGCACACACTGTACAAAGTGCCAAGTCTGTCTCACACTGCGCATAGTGGTTTAGTGCACACTAAGAAATCCTCTCAAATGCTAATACTTTACTCCTTGTAATAACATTTCCCATGCTCAATTAGCACTCTGCTGTAGTACCCACTGGTGGCTGCCAAAATTTAAAAAAAAAAAAAATTTTTTTTTTTTTTTTTTTTTTTTTAGTTCTTGACTCATGGGGCCCCCCTGGCTCATTGGGCCCCTGACAGCAGTCACCCCTGTCACCCCCTGATGGCGGCCCTGCTGGGGGGTGTACAATGGTAAGATAAGCATGTACATGTTTAATGACAGGAGAACACCTGGGGTTGTGTACAATGGTAAGATAAGCATGTACATGTGTCATGACAGGATGGCACCTGGGTGTGTGTAAAAGGGTAAGATAAGCATGTACATGTGTAATGACAGGAGAGCACCTGGGGGTGTGTACAAGGGTAAGATAAGCATGTACATGTTTAATGACAGTAGAACACCTGGGTATGTGTACAAGGGTAAGATAAGCATGTACATGTGTAATGACAGGAGAGCACCTGGGGTGTGTACAAGGGTACGATAAGCATGTACATGTGTTATGACAGGAGAGCACCTGGGGGTGTGTACAAGGGTAAGAAAAGTATGTACATGTGTAATGACAGTAGAGCACCTGGGGGTGTGTACAAGAGTAGGATAAGCATGTACATGTTTAATGACAGTAGAACACCTGGGGATCTGTACAAGGGTAAGATAAGCATGTACATGTGTAATGACAGGAGAGCACCTGGGGGTGTGTACAAGGGTAAGATAAGCATGTACATGTGTAATGACAGGAGAGCACCTGGGGGTGTGTACAAGGGTAAGATAAGCATGTACATGTGTAATGACAGGAGAGCACCTGGGGGTGTGTACAAGGGTAAGATAAGCATGTACATGTGTAATGAAAGGAGAGCACCTGGAGGTGTGTACAAGGGTAAGATAAGCATGTACATGTGTAATGACAGGAGAGCACCTGGGGGTGTGTACAAGGGTAAGATAAGCATGTACATGTGTAATGAAAAGAGAGCACCTGGGGAGGTGTACAAGGGTAAGATAAGCATGTACATGTGCAATGACAGGAGAACACCTGGGGTGTGTACAAGGGTAAGATAAGCATATACGTGTGTAATGAATAGAGAGCACATGGGGGTGTGTACAAGGGTAAGATAAGCATATACATGTGTAATGAAAGGAGAGCACCTGGGGGATGTGTACAAGGGTAAGATAAGTATGTGCATGTGTAATGACAGCAGAGCACCTGGGATGTGTACAAGGGTAAGATATGCATGTACATGTTTAATGACAGGTGAACACCTGGGGGTGTGTACAAGGGTAAAATAAGCATGTACATGTTTAATGACAGGAGAACACCTGGGGTTGTGTACAAGGGTAAGATAAGAATGTACATGTGTCATGACAGGATGGCACCTGGGGGTGTGTACAAGGGTAAGATAAGCATGTACATGTGTAATGACAGATCACCTGGGGGTGTGTACAAGGATAAGATAAGCATGTACATGTGTAATGACAGTAGAGCACCTGGGGGTGTGTACAAGAGTAGGATAAGCATGTACATGTGTAATGACAGGAGAGCACCTGGGGGTGTGTACAAGGGTAAGATAAGCATGTACATGTGTAATGACAGGAGAGCACCTGGGGGTGTGTACAAGTGTAAGATAAGCATGTACATGTGTAATGACAGGAGAACACCTGGGAGTGTGTACAAGGGTAAGATAAGCATGTACATGTGTAATGACAGGAGAGCACCTGGGGGTGTGTACAAGGGTAAGATAAGCATGTACATGTGTAATGACAGTAGAGCACCTGGGGTGTGTGTACAAGAGTAGGATAAACATGTACATGTGTAATGACAGTAGAACACCTGGGGATGTGTACAAGGGTAAGATAGGCATGTACATGTGTAATGACAGGAGAGCACCTGGGGATGTGTACAAGGGTAAGATAAGCATGTACATGTGTAATGACAGGAGAGCACCTGGTGGGTGTACAAGGACAAGATGAGCATATATATGTGTAATGACAGGAGAGCACCTGGGAGTGTGTACAAAGGTAAGATAAGCATGTACATGTGTAATGACAGGAGAGCACCTGGGGGGTGTACAAGGGTAAGATAAGCATGTACATGTGTGATGACAGTAGAGCACCTGGGGGGTGTACAACGGTAAGATAAGCATGTACATGTGCAATGACAGGAGAGTGCCTGGGTGTGTGTACAAGGCTAAGATAAGCATGTACATGTGTAATAAAAGGAGAGCACCTGGGGGTGTGTACAAGGGTAAGATAAGCATGTACATGTGTAATGACAGGAGAGCACCTGGGTGTGTGTACAATGGTAGAATAAGCATGTACATGTGTAATGACAGTAGAACTCCTGGGGATGTGTACAAGGGTAAGATAAGCATGTACATGTGTAATGACAAGATGGCACCTGGGAGTGTGTACAAGGGTAAGATAAGCATGTACATGTGTAATGACAGGAGAGCACCTGGGGGAGTGTTTAAGGGTAAGATAAGCATGTACATGTGTAATGACAGTAGAATACCTGGAAATGTGTACAAGGGTAAGATAAGCATGTACATGTGTAATGACAGGAGAGCACCTGGGGGTGTGTACAAGGCTAAGATAAGCATGTACATGTGTAATGACAGTAGAATACCTGGAAATGTGTACAAGGGTAAGATAAGCATGTACATGTGTAATGACAGGAGAACACCTGGGGGTGTGTACAAGGTTAAGATAAGCATGCACATGTGTAATGACAGGAGAACACCTGGGGGTGTGTACAAGGGTAAGATAAGCATGTACATGTGTAATGACAGGAGAGCACCTGGGGGGTGTAAAGGGTAAGATAAGCATGTACATGTGTAATGACAGGAGAAAACCTGGGGATGTATACAAGGGTAAGATAAGCATGTACATGTGTAATGACAGGAGTGCACCAGGGGATGTGTACAAGGGTAAGATAATCATGTACATGTGTAATGAATAGAGAGCACCTGGGGATGTGTACAAGGGTAAGATAAGCATGTACATGTGTAACGACAGGAGAGCACCTGGGTGTGTGTACAAGGGTAAGATAAGCATGTACATGTGTAATGAAAGGAGAACACCTGGGTGTGTGTACAAGGGTAAGATAAGCATGTACATGTGTCATGAAAGGAGAACACCTGGGGATGTGTACAAGGGTAAGATATGCATGTACATGTGTAATGACAGGAGAGCACCTGGGGGTGTGTACAAGGGTAAGATAAGCATGTACATGTGTAATGACAGGAGAGCACCTGGGGATGTGTACAAGGGTAAGATAAGCATGTACATGTGTAACGACAGGAGAGCACCTGGGGTGTGTACAAGGGTACGATAAGCATGTACATGTGAAATGAAAGGAGAACACCTGGGGATGTGTACAAGGGTAAGATAAGCATGTACATGTGTAATGACAGGAGAGCACCTGGGGGTGTGTACATGTGTAATGACAGGAGAGGACTTGGGGGTGTGTACAATGGTAAGATAAGCATGTACATGTGCAATGACAGGATAAAACCTGGGGTGCGTACAAGGGTAAGATAAGCATGTACATGTGCAATGACAGGAGAGCACCTGGTGGATGTGTACAAGGGTAAGATAAATATGTACATGTGTAATGACAGGAGAGCACCTGGGATGTGTACAAGGGTAAGATAAGCATGTACATGTTTAATAACAGGAGAAACCCTGGGGGGGGGTGTACAAGGCTACGATAAGCATGTACATGTGTAATGACAGGATGGCACCTGGGGGGGGTGTACAAGGGTAAGATAAGCATGTAAATGTGTAATGACAGGAGAGCACCTGGGGATGTGTACAAGGGTAAGATAATCATGTACATGTGTAATGAATAGAGAGCACCTGGGGATGTGTACAAGGGTAAGATATGCATGTACATGTGTAATGACAGGAGAGCACCTGGGTGTGTGTACAAGGTTAGATAAGCATGCACATGTGTAATGACAGGAGAGCACCTGGGGGTGTGTACATGTGTAATGACAGGAGAGGACCTGGGGGTGTGTACAAGGGTAAGATAAGCATGCACATGTGCAATGAAAAGAGAGCACGTGGGGGCGTGTACAAGAGTAAGATAAGCATGTACATGTGCAATGACAGGAGAACACCTGGTGGGGTGTACAAGGGTATAATAAGCATGTACATGTGTAATGACAGGAGAGCACCTGGTGAATGTGTACAATGGTAAGATAAGTATGTACATGTGTAATGACAGGAGAGCACCTGGGATGTGTACAAAAGTAAGATAAGCATGTACATGTTTAATGACAGGAGAACACCTGGGGGGGGGTGTACAAGGGTAAGATAAGCATGTACATGTTTAATGACAGGATGGCACCTGGGGGTGTGTACAAGGGTAAGATAAGCATGTACATGTGTAATGACAGGATGGCACCTGAGGGTGTGTACAAGGGTAATATATGCATGTACATGTGTTATGACAGGAGAGTACCTGGGGTTGTGTACAAGGGTAAGATAAGCATGTACATGTGTAATGACAGGAGAGCACCTGGGGGTATGTACAAGGGTAAGATAAGCATGTACATGTGTAATGACAGGATGGCACTTGGGGGTGTGTACAAGGGTAATATATGCATGTACATGTGTAATGACAGGAGAGCACCTGGGGTGTGTACAAGGGTAAGATAAGCATGTACATGTGTAATGACAGGAGAGCAACTGGGGGTGTGTACAAGGGTAGGATAAGCATGTACATGTGTAATGACAGTAGAACTCCTGGGGATGTGTACAAGGGTAAGATAAGCATGTACATGTGTAATGACAGGAGAGCACCTGGGGGTGTGTACAAGGGTAGGATAAGCATGTACATGTGTAATGACAGTAGAACTCCTGGGGATGTGTACAAGGGTAAGATAAGCATGTACATGTGTAATGACAGGAGAGCACCTGGGGGTGTGTACAAGGGTAAGATAAGCATGTGCATGTTTAATGACAGGAGAGCACCTGGGGGTGTGTACAAGGGTAAGATAAGCATGTACATGTGTAATGACAGGAGAGGACCTGGGGGTGTGTACAAGGGTAAGATAAGCATGCACATGTGCAATGAAAAGAGAGCACCTGGGGGCGTGTACAAGGGTAAGATAAGCATGTACATGTGCAATGACAGGAGAACACCTGGGGTGTGTACAAGGGTAAGATAAGCATGTACATGTGTAATGAATAGAGAGCACATGGGGGTGTGTACAAGGGTAAGATAAGCATATACATGTGTAATGACAGGAGAGCACCTGGTGGATGTGTACAAGTGTAAGATAAGTATGTACATGTGTAATGACAGGAGAGCACCTGGGGGTGTGTACAAGGGTAAGATAAGCATGTATATGTGTAATGACAGTATTACACCTGGGGATGTGTACAAGGGTAAGATAAGCATGTACATGTGTAATGACAGGAGAGCACCTGGGGGTGTGTACAAGGGTAAGATAAGCATGTATATGTGTAATGACAGTATTACACCTGGGGATGTGTACAAGGGTAAGATAAGCATGTACATGTGTAATGACAGGAGAGGACCTGGGGGTGTGTACAAGGGTAAGATAAGCATGCACATGTGCAATGAAAAGAGAGCACCTGGGGGCGTGTACAAGGGTAAGATAAGCATGTACATGTGCAATGACAGGAGAACACCTGGGGTGTGTACAAGGGTAAGATAAGCATGTACATGTGTAATGAATAGAGAGCACATGGGGGTGTGTACAAGGGTAAGATAAGCATATACATGTGTAATGACAGGAGAGCACCTGGTGGATGTGTACAAGGGTAAGATAAGTATGTACATGTGTAATGACAGGAGAGCACCTGGGATGTGTACAAGGGTAAGATAAGCATGTACATGTTTAATGACAGGAGAACACCTGGGGGTGTGTACAAGGGTAAGATAAGCATGTACATGTTTAATGACAGGATGGCACCTGGGGGTGTGTACAAGGGTAAGATAAGCATGTACATGTGTAATGACAGGATGGCACCTGGGGGTGTGTACAAGGGTAATATAAGCATGTACATGTGTAATGACAGGAGAGCGCCTGGGGTGTGTACAAGGGTAAGATAAGCATGTACATGTGTAATGACAGGAGAGCACCTGGGTGTGTGTGCAAGGGTAGGATAAGCATGTACATGTGTAATGACAGTAGAGCTCCTGGGGATGTGTACAAGGGTAAGATAAGCATGTACATGTGTAATGACAGGAGGGCACCTGGGAGTGTGTACAAGGGTAAGATAAGCATGTACATGTGTAATGACAGGAGAGCACCTGGGGGGGTGTATAAGGGTAAGATAAGCATGTACATGTGTAATGACAGGAGAGCACCTGGGGATGTGTAAAAGGGTAAGATAAGCATGTACATGTGTAATGACAGTAGAACACCTGGAAATGTGTACAAGGGTACGATAAGCATGTACATGTGTAATGACAGGAGAACACCTGGGGGTGTGTACAAGGTTAAGATAAGCATGTACATGTGTAATGACAGGAGAGCACCTGGGGATGTGTAAAAGGGTAAGATAAGCATGTACATGTGTAATGACAGTAGAACACCTGGAAATGTGTACAAGGGTACGATAAGCATGTACATGTGTAATGACAGGAGAACACCTGGGGGTGTGTACAAGGTTAAGATAAGCATGTACATGTGTAATGACAGGGGAGCACCTGGGGGGTGTAAAGGGTAAGATAAGCATGTACATGTGTAATGACAGGAGAAAACCTGGGGATGTATACAAGGGTAAGATAAGCATGTACATGTGTAATGACAGGAGAGCACCTGGGGGTATGTACAAGGGTAAGATAAGCATGTACATGTTTAATGACAGGAGAACACCTGGGGGTGTGTACAAAGTAAGATAAGCATGTACATGTGTAATGACAGGATAGCACCTGGGGTGGTGTACAAGGGTAATATATGCATGTACATGTGTAATGACAAGAGAGCACCTGGGGGTGTGTACAAGGGTAAGATAAGCATGTACATGTGTAACGACAGGAGAGCACCTGGGGTGTGTACAAGGGCACGATAAGCATGTACATGTGTAATAAAAGGAGAACACCTGGGGATGTGTACAAGGGTAAGATATGCATGTACATGTGTAATGACAGGAGAGCACCTGGGGATGTGTACATGTGTAATGACAGGAGAGGACGTGGGGGTGTGTACAATGGTAAGATAAGCATGTACATGTGTAATGACAGGAGAGCACCTGGTGGATGTGTACAAGGGTAAGATAAATATGTACAAGTGTAATGACAGGAGAGCACCTGGGATGTGTACAAGGGTAAGATAAGCATGTACATGTGTAATGAAAGGAGAACACCTGGGGATGTGTACAAGGGTAAGATATGCATGTACATGTGTAATGACAGGAGAGCACCTGGGGGTGTGTACAAGGGTAAGATAAGCATGTTCATGTGTAATGACAGGAGAGCACCTGGGGGTGTGTACAAGGTAAGATAAGCATGCACATGTGTAATGACAGGAGAGCACCTGGGGGTGTGTACATGTGTAATGACAGGAGAGGACCTGGGGGGGTGTACAAGGGTAAGATAAGCATGCACATGTGCAATGAAAAGAGAGCACCTGGGGGCGTGTACAAGGGTAAGATAAGTATGTACATGTGCAATGACAGGAGAACACCTGGGGGGTGTACAAGGGTAAGATAAGCATGTGTATGTGTAATGACAGGAGAGCACCTGGGGATGTGTACAAGGGTAAGATAAGCCTATACATGTGTAATGAATAGAGAGCACATGGGGGTGTATACAAGGGTAAGATAAGCATGTACATGTGTAATGACAGGAGAGCACCTGGTGAATGTGTACAAGGGTAAGATAAGTATGTACATGTGTAATGACAGGAGAGCACCTGGGATGTGTACAAGGGTAAGATAAGCATGTGCATGTTTAATGACAGGAGAACACCTGGGGGGGTGTACAAGGGTAAGATAAGCATGTACATGTTTAATGACAGGATGGCACCTGGGGGTGTGTACAAGGGTAAGATAAGCATGTACATGTGTAATGACAGGAGAGCACCTGGGGATGTGTACAAGGGTAAGATAAGCATGTACATGTGTAATGACAGGAGAGCACCTGGGAGTGTGTACAAGGGTAAGATAAGCATGTACATGTGTAATGACAGGAGAGCACCTGGGGGTATGTACAAGGGTAAGATAAGCATGTACATATTTAATGACAGGAGAACACCTGGGGGTGTGTACAAGGGTAAGATAAGCATGTACATGTGTAATGACAGGAGAGCACCTGGTGGATGTGTACAATGGTAAGATAAGCATGTACATGTGTAATGACAGGAGAGCACCTGGGGGTGTGTACAAGGGTAAGATAAGCATGTACATGTGTAATGACAGGAGAGCACCTGGGGGTGTGTACAAGGGTAGGATAAGCATGTACATGTGCAATGACAGTAGAACTCCTGGGGATGTGTACAAGGGTAAGATAAGCATGTACATGTGTAATGACAGGAGAGCACCTGGGAGTGTGTACAAGGGTAAGATATGCATGTACATGTGTAATGACAGGAGAGCACCTGGGGGGGTGTACAAGGGTAAGATAAGCATGTACATGTTTAATGACAGGAGAACACCTGGGGGTGTGTACAAGGGTAAGATAAGCATGTACATGTGTAATGACAGGATGGCACCTGGGGGTGTGTACAAGGGTAATATATGCATGTACATGTGTAATGACAGGAGAGCACCTGGGGTGTGTACAAGGGTAAGATAAGCATGTACATGTGTAATGACAGGAGAGCAACTGGGGGTGTGTACAAGGGTAGGATAAGCATGTACATGTGTAATGACAGTAGAACTCCTGGGGATGTGTACAAGGGTAAGATAAGCATATACATGTGTAATGACAGGAGAGCACCTGGGAGTGTGTACAAGGGTAAGATATGCATGTACATGTGTAATGACAGGATAGCACCTGGGGGGGTGTACAAGGGTAAGATAAGCATGTACATGTGTAATGACAGGAGAGCACCTGGGGATGTGTACAAGGGTAAGATAAGCATGTACATGTGTAATGACAGTAGAACACCTGGAAATGTATACAAGTGTAAGATAAGCATGTACATGTATAATGACAGGAGAGGACCTGGGGGTGTGTACAAGGGTAACATAAGCATGCACATGTGCAATGAAAAGAGAGCACCTGGGGGCGTGTACAAGGGTAAGATAAGCATGTACATGTGCAATGACAGGAGAACACCTTGGGTGTGTACAAGGGTAAGATAAGCATGTACATGTGTAATGAATAGAGAGCACATGGGGGTGTGTACAAGGGTAAGATAAGCATATACATGTGTAATGACAGGAGAGCACCTGGTGGATGTGTACAAGGGTAAGATAAGTATGTACATGTGTAATGACAGGAGAGCACCTGGGTTGTGTACAAGGGTAAGATAAGTATGTACATGTTTAATGACAGGAGAACACCTGGGGGTGTGTACAAGGGTAAGATAAGCATGTACATGTTTAATGACAGGATGGCACCTGGGGGTGTGTACAAGTGTAAGATAAGCATGTACATGTGTAATGACAGGATGGCACCTGGGGGTGTGTACAAGGGTAAGATAAGCATGTACATGTGTAATGACAGGAGAGCACCTGGGGTGTGTACAAGGGTAAGATAAGCATGTACATGTGTAATGACAGGAGAGCACCTGGGTGTGTGTACAAGGGTAGGATAAGCATGTACATGTGTAATGACAGTAGAACTCCTGGGGATGTGTACAAGTGTAAGATAAGCATGTACATGTGTAATGACAGAAGGGCACCTGGGAGTGTGTACAAGGGTAAGATAAGCATGTACATGTGTAATGACAGGAGAGCACCTGGGGGGGTGTACAAGGGTAAGATAAGCATGTACATGTGTAATGACAGGAGAGCACCTGGGGATGTGTACAAGGGTAAGATAAGCATGTACATGTGTAATGACAGTAGAACACCTGGAAATGTGTACAAGGGTAAGATAAGCATGTACATGTGTAATGACAGGAGAACACCTGGGGGTGTGTACAAGGTTAAGATAAGCATGTACATGTGTAATGACAGGAGAGCACCTGGGGGTGTGTACAAGGGTAAGATAAGCATGTACATGTGTAATGACAGGGGAGCACCTGGGGGGTGTAAAGGGTAAGATAAGCATGTACATGTGTAATGACAGGAGAAAACCTGGGGATGTATACAATGGTAAGATAAGCATGTACATGTGTAATGACAGGAGAACACCTGGGGGTGTGTACAAGAGTAAGATAAGCATGTACTGTACATGTGTAATGACAGGGGAGCACCTGGGGGGTGTACTAGGGTAAGATAAGCATGTACATGTGTAATGATAGGAGAACACCTGGGGGTGTGTACAATGATAAGATAAGCATGTACATGTGTAATGACAGAAGAGCACCTGGGGTGTGTACAAGGGTAAGATAAGCATGTACATGTGTAGTCTTCTTATCCCAGTGTCGAGCCGGAATGATAGGGAATATCTCAGAGCAGAGAAAGTTTGCAAGATGAGGTAAAGGATACTCACTATAAGCAGGATAGTCTTTGGCGACAACAGGCAGGGAATCAGAGGAAGGAAGTTCAAGGTTAAACAACTAGAATGGTCAGGCAGGCAGGGTTTGTCAACAGTAAGGCAGTCCAAAGGTAAACCACTAGAATGGTCAGGCAGGCAGGGTTTGGCAACGGTAAGGCAGTCTAGTATATAGAGATTAAACAAGCAGAGTAGTCAGACAGGCAGAGTTCAATAACGTTATGGCAATCCAGTACTTTAGGGGTTAAGCAGGCAGAGTAGTCAGACAGGAAGAGTTCAATAACGTTATGGCAATCCAGTATACAGTAATGACAATCACACCCAGGAGCACACAAAGTAACACCTATACTTGGACAGTGATAGGTAGAAAGTGAGCAACTTACATAGGCGTGACAGGAGATCCTGACCGGCTTCAGAGTGAGAGGAGCATGCGGCAATGACGTCACCACCGCACACAACAGGAGCTCGACAACGAGCAGGGAAGCAGGCACTGCACCCCTAGCAACAGCTAGAGCGGTGCGGTGTGACATAGCACCCATCTTAAAGGTTTCCTCCGGGAACCAGAGTTCGCTTCAAAGGATGAGCAGCATGGAATCTGGAGACCAAAGATGAAGCATGCACATCACTGGCTGGAACCCAGGAGCGATGTGCCACAGAATAAACCTTCCAATGTACAAGATATTGCAGTTGTCTGCGCCTGTATCTGGAGTCCAGGATTTTAGCAACCTCAAATTCAGGATCACCATGGACCAGGAGTGGAGGAGGAGGAGCACTGAGTTGGGTATATCTATTCTTGATGTAAGGCTTGAGCAGTGAGATGTGGAAGACTGGGGTTATGCGCAGAGTTTTGGGCAAGGCCAGTTTGTAAGCAACAGGAGACGGTCTTTCCAGGACTTTGTAAGAACTGATAAACCTAGGCCCTAATTTGTGACAGGTTTGACATAGATAAATATGTCGAGTAGAGACCCAAATACGTTCACCTACCAAGATACATACAGAAGCTCTATGATGATCAGCAAACTTCTTGTATCCAGAGACAGCTGATCGTAGCTGAGAGTGAATACGTTGTCAATGAGTGATGAATTCAGTAACGTGTCGGTCTGCAGCAGGAACCCCAGTGGACTGAGCAGAAAGAAGACACAAGGTTGATATCCTGCTGCAGCTTGAAATGGAGAACATTGAAGAGAAGAGTGCCAATGAGTGTTTCTTGACAGCTCAGCTAGGGGTAACAACTCAGACCAGTTGGTATGGAGATAATTGACAAAGGCTCAAAGGTAGGCCTTGAGATCCTGGTTTACTCTCTGAGTTAGTCCATTGGTCTGAGGATGGTAGCCAGAAGACAAGGAAACAGTGGTTCCAATCAACTTACAAAAGACTTTCCAAAAGGTAAAGATGAACTGTGGACCTCTGTCTGAAACAATATTTGCAGGAATGCCATGAACTCATACCACATGCACGAGAAAAAGACAATAATTCTTGGGCAGAAGGAAGTTTTGTTAAGGGTACAAAATGCGCCAGTCTGGAAAACTGATCCACCACAACCCAGATAACTGTTTGGTGGTCAGAAGGAGGAAGGTCCAAAATGAAATCCATTGTTATGTGCGTCCATGGTTGTTTGGGAATGGACAATGGTTGGAGCAAGCTGGGAGGAGTTTTGTTAGCAGAACAAGTCTTGCAGGCTTTCACATAATCCTGAGCATCAGACTTCATAGTAGGCCACCATACATGTTGGGAAAGATGCTTAAAGTCCTTGTCAAACCAGGATGTCCTGAGAGTTTACTATCATGAGCCCAGGATAGCATAGGAGTGCGTAGGTTCAGAGGTACAGAAAAGATATCGGAAGCCACGGGGCCTTCAGGAGTTTTACTAGAATGGGCACATTGCAGTCTTTGAAGAAGGGTGGTATTCAGTTGAGCAACCACACAGGAAGGAGGTATGATGTGTTCAATCGGAGCTTCAGAGGAATTACTTGAGTGAGGAAACTGATGGGAAAGGGCATCAGCCTTCTTGTTTTTGGTCCCAGGTAGATAAGAGACCACAAAGTTAAAATGGGAAAAGAACAAGGCCCACCTGGACTGTCGAGGAACAAGACCCACCTGGCCTGTCGAGGATTGAATCAATGAGCAGTTTGTGGTCGGTGAGAATCTAAATGGGATTGGCGGTGCCCTCTAACCAATGACGCTATTCAGTCAAGGCCATCTTAATGGCTAAGAGTTCCCAATTACCCACATTGTAATTCCTCTCTGCAGGAGTAAAGCGTTTAGAGAAAAAGGCTACAGGGTGCGACTTGTAGGTAAAAGGATCACTTTGGGTTAGAACTGCCCCAGCCCCTATCTCAGAGGCATCAACCTCTAAAGTGAACTGTAGGTCAGGATCAGGATGGTGGAGCACAGGAGCAGAGCAGAAAGTCTTCTTTAAACGAGAGAAGGCATTTATGGCTTCAGGAGGCCAATGTTAACAGTCTTTGTTACGTTTTGTCAATTCAGTGAGTGGAGAGACTGTTTGAGATAAGTTTTTTATAAACTTGCGGTAGTAAATTGGACAAGCCCAAGAATCTCTGTAATTCATTTAATGAAGTACGTTGAGGCCATTCTAAAACTGCGGTGAGTTTAGCAGGATCTATGGCAAAACCCTCCTTCAAGATAAAATAACCAAGGAACTGGATCTGAACTTGGTCAAACACACATTTTTCTAGTTTGGCTACCAAAGAATTGTCTCTGAGACGTTGAAGTACCTGTCTCACGTGTTATGAGGCTTTGCCACAGAGGAAAAAAATAAGGATGTCATCCAACTAGACGATGAAAGTGCAATTGAGGAAGTCACGGAAGACATCTTTGAAAAATGCCTGGAAGACTGCGGGGGTGTTACACAGCCAAAAGGGCATTACAAGGTATTCGTAATGCCCTGATCTTGTGTTGAAGGCGGTCTTCCATTCGTGGCCAGGGAAGATACGAATCAGATTGTATGCCCCAAGTAAATCCAGCTTGGTGAAGAAGCAAGCATTCTGGAGTGAGTCATACTTCAGTGATCAAAGGAATGGGATAGCAATTCTTGATAGTTATGTTGTTCAAGGCCCTGTAGTCGATACTGGGTCTGAGCCCACCATCCTTCTTACTGACGAAAAAGAAGCCTGCCACAGCAGGAGAGGAGGAGGGGCAAATTAAATCTTTAGCAAGGTTTTCTTGGATGTACTCCTCCATGGATTTGGTTTCAGCTTTGGAGAGTGGATAAGTCCTTTCTTTAGGAAGTGGGGCTCCGGGAAAGAGGTAAATTTTGCAGTCATAAGGATGGTGGAGTGGCAGCACGTTGGCTACTTTCTTTTCAAACACATCTACGAAGTTCGAATATACTGAGGGAAGGTTTGAAGGAGTCAGTACACTGGCTATGGGGATGCGGAGCAGAGGAGTGACGTTAGCATGGCAGTTGTGGAAATAGGAGGTACCCCAGGAGGCCAGTTGTCCTTCAGTCCAGTCGAACTGTGGATTGTGTATATGAAGCCAAGGAAGACCAAGGATGACAGGCTGTGCTGGGAAATGAATGACCTCGAACTGCAGCTTTTCGGTATGAAGAACTCCCACAGTCAGGGGTGCAGACTTAAAATGGATCAACCCTGAACCAAGGGAGGGTGCCATCCAGCGTAGTTATTTTGAGACAATGTCTTTTCTGCAGAATAGGCAAGCCAGCTTGAATTATAAAACAGTGATCTAGAAAGTTTCCAGCTGCCCCTGAATCAATGAAGGCTTGAGTGTGGACAGTATTCTGAAGGAAGGTAAAGGTAACAGGTACCAGAATCTTAGAGGAGTGAGGGGATTTAGTAGTGATCATGCTTAGAGGTACCCCAGTGTCATCCTCTAAGCATTGGCTTTTCTCGACCGAATGTCACAATTCTTTAATCGGTGGGAGTTAGAAACACAATAAAATCATAGTCTTAATCTCCTTCTCTGTCTTTCAGACTCTGTGGGTTTGAAGGAGGAGAGATCCATGGGTTCCTTTACTTGGGTAAAGGGGTAGTGGATACTGCAGAAACTGGACAAATAGAAGGATGGGAGGGAAGGACCCTCCGAGTTCTGTCTCTATCGGCTTGTCTTTCTTGGAAGCGAGAGTCCAGACTGATACAAAGTGTTATAAAGTCATCCAAAGAAGAAGGAATATCACGATAAGTGAGTTCATCTCTGATGCGTTCATGCAGACCCCTCCTAAAGGCTGCATTGAGAGCACTGCCATCCCAAGTGGTCTCAAGTGCCAAGGTGCGAAACTCGATGGCAAATTGTGACACAGTTCTATTGCCCTGGCAGAGATCCAGGAGAGAAAATTCTGCAGCAGAAGTACGGCCAGAAGTCCCAAACATAGAAGAAAATGCAGAAATGAACGCATCAGCATCATTCAGGAGTGGAGAGTTCTGTTCTAAAAGGGGGAAGACCCAGGTTAGGGCCCTGTCTTTCAGTAAGGAAATGATAAAGGTGACCCTTGATTGGTGAGACTGAAAGGTGTGAGGATCGCTACCGAAGTGCAGCCTGCACTGGTTAAGAAAACCCCTACAATCAATAGCACCTTCATATTTGTCAATGGTATTGGGGTATGCTTCCAGAAGCAGGGGAAGAAGCCACAGTACTAGGAACAGAGACTGGCGGTACAACAACAGGAGCGGTATTCCTCGCTGCAACCAGTGAAGAGAGTTGAGCGGTTATAGCCTATAGTTTGGAATCCACATTCTGCAACTGTGTGGTATGGGTTCCCAACATCTCTCCTTGAAGATAAACTGCTCTAGCTACCTCATTTGGCTCCATGGCCCAAGAATAATGTAATGCTCGTGGGATAGTCCACTATCAGACCGAACTTGGCCAGTAGTCTTCTTATCCCGGTGTCAGGCCGGAATGATAGGGAATTTCCCAGAGCAGAGAAAGTTCACGCGATGAGGTAAGTGATACTCACTATAGGCAGGATAGTCTTTGGCAACAACAGGCAGGGAATCAGAGGATTGAAATTTAAGGGTAAACTACTAGAATGGTCAGGCAGGCAGGGTTTGGCAACGGTAAGGCAGTCCAGTATTGAGGGGTTAAACAAGCAGAGTAGCCAGACAGACAGATTTTATTAATAGTGAGGCAATCCAGTACTTTAGGGGTTAAGCAAGCAGAGTAGTCAGGCATACAGAGTACATTAACAGTGAGGCAATCCAGTACTTTAGGGGTTAAGCCACATAGTAGTCAGACAGGCAGAGTTAATTGACAGTGAGGCAATCCAGTACTTTAGGGGTTAAGCAAGCTGAGTAGTCAGACAGAGTTCAATAACGTTATGGCAATCCAGTACTTTAGGGGTTAAGCAGGGAGAGTAGTTAGACAGACAGAGTTCAATAACGTTATGGCAATCCAGTATACAGTAATAACAATCACACCCATGAGCACACAAAGTAACACCTATACTTGGGCAGTGATAGGTAAAAAGTGAGCAACTTGCATAGGAGCAGGATTCGCTCCACAGGAGATCCTGACCGGCTTCAGAGTGAGAGAAGCGTGCAGCAATGACGTCACTGCCGCACACAACAGGAGCCGACACAGTCCTTGACAACGAGCAAGGAAGCAGGCGCCGTGCCCCTAGCAACAGCTAGAGCGGCGCGGCGTGACATCATCTGACCAGAGTACCTTCTTCCATATGTTTGGGGAGTTTCCCATATGCCTTTTGGCGAACAGCTAACGTTTTTGCTTATTTTTTTCATTAAGAACTGGCTTTTTTCTGGTCACTCTTCCGTAAAGCCCAGTTCTGTGGAGTGTGCGGCTTAAAGTGGTCCTATGGACAGATACTCCAATCTCCGCTGTGGAGATTTGCAGCTCCTTCAGGGTTATCTTTGGTCTCTTTGTTGCCTCTCTGATTAATGTCCAGCTTGCCTGGTCAGTGAGTTTTGGTGGGCAGCCCTCTCTTGGCAGGTTTGTTGTGGTGCCAGATTCTTTCCATTTTTTAATAATGGATTTACTAGTGCTCTGTGGGATGTTGAAAGTTTTGGATATTTTTTTATAACACAAGCCTAATCTGTACTTCTCTACAACCTTTTCCTTGACCTGTTTGGAGAGCTCCTTGGTCTTCATGGTGCCGTTTATTTGGTGGTGCCCTTTGCTCAGTGGTGTTGAAGACTCTGGGGCCTTTCAGAACAGGTGTATATATAATGAGATCATGTGGACTTTATTTAACTAATGATGTGACTTCTGAAGGTATTTGGTTGCACCAGATCTTATTTAGGGGCTTCTTAGCAAAGGGGGTGAATACATATGCACACACCACTTTTCAATTTTTTATGGTTTAGAATTTTTTTAAAACAAGATATTTTCTTTACTTCACTTCACCAATTTGGACTATTTTGTGTATTTCCATTACATGAAATCCAAATGAAAATCCGTTTTAATTCCAGGTTGTAATGCAAAAAATAAGGGAAAATGCCAAGGTGGTAAATACTTTTGAAAGATACCTTACGTATAAGAACAAGAGAATTTTTTTCTGGTACCATATTTGAAAAAGATCAAGTCATCGGTGGCCTATAAAAATGAGGCTGCTGCCCAGGTGGACTTTAAAAACAAACAAACAAACAAACAGGAAATTTAAGAGTAAAGTTTTTTTTTAATATTACTGGATGGCCCAGTTGAAATACTTGACTGTCCAGTTCAATACAGGACACCCGGCAACCCCACCACCTGGAACAAATGCAATTATCATAGCTACCAGGTTGTGTTTTGTTTTTGTTTTTTGGGGAGGGGGTTATATTTTATATGCACTAATTTGCTTATCTTATGAGATCACTGAAACTGTTGTCACAAAAGACATTCTATTTTAATATACAAGTCATTCAATCCTATTTAAATATAATTTAGGCCTCAGTAGAAGATTAATTTATCAACATATTTTCAACATGCGTCTCAATATTTCTAGGGTGAAACTAATATGTTAAGAACCATATCCCTTTAATGAAGTGTAATAAAAATATGCAAATGCAGGGATACCCAAACTATGGCCTACGAGTCACTTACAGCCGCCAATGTTTTATTTTGTGTTGTTTTTTGAGGGGCCCTTAGAATCAATAAAAATAAAATCACAATGTTTTTTTATTTAAAAAGTTAAACACTTCTAATTAGATGATTTAGCTTGTGTGTACTTTACCAAAATTATGCACAACTAAATTTAATTATTTTATAAAAACTCATTTCCTATGTAATTTTAATTAAAATTTTATTGCAATCTAACTTTATTTAGAGGTGTTTTCCTTAACATAAGTGTGAATCTAATTTAATGTGGAACTTGCAGTAAGTGACAGGCTCTCCATATAAAGCGCTTGGACATTTTGTATGTGTGTGTGAATAGGATTTAGAGTATAGACATCAAATAGTGTGTGACACTGACTCATAGTGATATGCGTTTATCTATGTAGCATATCTCAGACTTATGGGATTCTACATAAAAATAGAGACATTGGTTATAAATGGCAGTGTGAACACTTCGTCCCTTCATTAAAGGGACATGAAACCCTAAATATTTCCTTTGTGATTCAGATGTTTCATACAATTTTAAACAAATTTCCAATTTATTTATATTTATATATTATTTATATGACCTATTTTGTTTAGATCTCTTTGTATCCTTTGTTGAAAATCATACCTAGGTAGGCCCAGGATCTTGGAGCTAGCTGCTGATTGGTGGCTGCAAATATATGCTTCTTGTCATTGGCTTACTGGTGTGTTCAGTTACCTCCCAGTAGTGCATTGCAGCTCCTTCAACAAAGAATACCAAGAGAATGAAACAAAATTGATAATAGAAACAAATTGGAAAGTTGTTAAAAAAAATGTATGCTCTTTCTGGATCATGAAAGTAAAAAAAAAAAAGATTTCATGTCCCTTTAAACAGGCTACAAATATACATTTGCATCTCTTGGGCCTCTACAGTCTTCCAGTTCTAGAAGTGAGTTGCTATAGTTATATAAGTGTGCTGCTATAACTCTAGAAGTGAGTTGCTATAGTTATATTAGTGTGCTGCTATAACTCTAGAAGTAAGTTGCTATAGTTATATGTATGCTGCTATAACTCTAGAAGTGAGTTGCTATAGTTATATAAGTGTGCTGCTATAACTCTAGAAGTGAGTTGCTATAGTTATATAAGTGTGCTGCTATAACTCTAGAAGTAAGTTGCTATAGTTATATAAGTGTGCTGCTATAACTCTAGAAGTGAGTTGCTATAGTTATATAAGTGTGCTGCTATAACTCTAGAAGTGAGTTGCTATAGTTATATAAGTGTGCTGCTATAACTCTAGAAGTGAGTTGCTATAGTTATATAAATGTGCTGCTATAACTCTAGAAGTGAGTCGCTATAGTTATATAAGTGTGCTGCTATAACTCTAGAAGTGAGTTGCTATAGTTATATGTGTGCTGTTATAACTCTAGAAGTGAGTTGCTATAGTTATATAAGTGTGCTCCTATAACTCTAGAAGTTAGTTGCTATAGTTATATAAATGTGCTGCTATAACTCTAGAAGTGAGTTGCTATAGTTATATAAGTGTGCTGTTATAACTCTAGAAGTGAGTTGCTATAGTTATATAAGTGTGCTGCTATAACTCTAGAAGTGAGTTGCTATAGTTATATAAGTGTGCTGCTATAACTCTAGAAGTGAGTTGCTATAGTTATATAAATGTGCTGTTATAACTCTAGAAGTGAGTTGCTATAGTTATATAAGTGTGCTGCTATAACTCTAGAAGTGAGTTGCTATAGTTATATAAGTGTGCTGTTATAACTCTAGAAGTGAGTTTCTATAGTTATATAAGTGTGCTGTTATAACTCTAGAAGTGAGTTGCTATAGTTATATAAATGTGCTGTTATAACGCTAGAAGTGAGTTGCTATAGTTATATAAGTGTGCTGCTATAACTCTAGAAGTGAGTTGCTATAGTTATATAAGTGTGCTGTTATAACTCTAGAAGTAAGTTGCTAGTAACCTAGGTAGGCCCAGGATCTTGGAGCTAGCTGCTGATTGGTGGCTGCAAATATATGCTTCTTGTCATTGGCTTACAGATGTGTTCAGTTACCTCCCAGTAGTGCATTGCAGCTCCTTCAATAAAGAATACCAAGAGAATGAAACAAAATTGATAATAGAAACAAATTGGAAAGTTGTTAAAAAAATGTATGCTCTTTCTGGATCATGAAAGTAAAAAAAAAAAAGATTTAATGTCCCTTTAAACAGGCAACAAATATACATTTGCATCTCTTGGGCCTCTACAGTCTTCCAGTTCTAGAAGAGAGTTGCTATAGTTATATAAGTGTGCTGCTATAACGCTAGAAGTGAGTTACTATAGTTATATAAGTGTGCTGCTATACTCTAGAAGTGAGTTGCTATAGTTATATAAGTGTGCTGCTATAATTCTAGAAGTGAGTTGCTATAGTTATATAAGTGTGCTGCTATAACTCTAGAAGTGAGTTGCTATTGTTATATAAGTGTGCTGCTATAACTCTAGAAGTGAGTTGCTATAGTTATATAAGTGTGCTGTTATAACTCTAGAAGTGAGTTGCTATAGTTATAAAAGTGTGCTGCTATAACTCTAGAAGTGAGTTGCTATATTTATATAAGTGTGCTGCTATAACTCTAGAAGTGAGTTGCTATAGTTATATAAGTGTGCTGTTATAACTCTAGAAGTGAGTTGCTATAGTTATATAAGTGTGCTGCTATAATTCTAGAAGTGAGTTGCTATAGTTATATAAGTGTGCTGCTATAACTCTAGAAGTGAGTTGCTATTGTTATATAAGTGTGCTGCTATAACTCTAGAAGTGAGTTGCTATAGTTATATAAGTGTGCTGTTATAACTCTAGAAGTGAGTTGCTATAGTTATAAAAGTGTGCTGCTATAACTCTAGAAGTGAGTTGCTATATTTATATAAGTGTGCTGCTATAACTCTAGAAGTGAGTTGCTATAGTTATATGTGTGCTGTTATAACTCTAGAAGTGAGTTGCTATAGTTATATAAGTGTGCTGCTATAACTCTAGAAGTGAGTTGCTATAGTTATATAAGTGTGCTGTTATAACTCTAGAAGTGAGTTGCTATAGTTATATAAGTGTGCTGTTATAACTCTAGAAGTGAGTTGCTATTGTTATATAAGTGTGCTGCTATAACTCTAGAAGTGAGTTGCTATAGTTATATAAGTGTGCTGTTATATCTCTAGAAGTGAGTTGCTATAGTTATATAAATGTGCTGCTATAACTCTAGAAGTGAGTTTCTATAGTTATATAAGTGTGCTGTTATAACTCTAGAAGTGAGTTGTTATAGTTATATAAGTGTGCTGCTATAACTCTAGAAGTGAGTTGCTATAGTTATATAAGTGTGCTGCTATAACTCTAGAAGTGAGTTGCTATAGTTATATAAGTGTGCTGCTA
Source organism: Bombina bombina (assembly GCF_027579735.1). Classification (NCBI taxonomy): domain Eukaryota; kingdom Metazoa; phylum Chordata; class Amphibia; order Anura; family Bombinatoridae; genus Bombina; species Bombina bombina. Next base: position 989,035,440 of record NC_069504.1, read on the forward strand.
TAACTCTAGTCTTCTTTTATAGTTCTGGAAGTGTGCTGCTATTCTGGTATTTACGTCACAATACTTGAGCTGTGCCTAAAGTTCAGTGCAGCTTGCAGGTTTAGAGGCGTGTGTGTTTTGTGTATCAGACACACAGGCAGCCAGCCAGAGTTGCCAGGAAAAGACAGGGGGGTGAGAGGTGACTTACACTACCCTGGTGTGTGAAGTCTAAAGCTGCAGTTATGGGCTGCACAGGCAGCAAACTACGCTGCCCACGGGCCAGGAGAAAGGTAAAGCAACTGATGATTTCCAAAAACAAAGTTTTCTTTTCAGACTAGAGATTGGCTTTTGCACAATAGGAGGAAGCAGTGTGTAAGGCAGTCAGTCATTAACTTCTGCTTAACCATTCCATATCCTGAGATGACCACAAACTGTATGCAATTCTCTTGCTGCAAGTGTTAGTGATTCTAACTAAGCCTAATTGTAACATTTTACAAGTTTTGTAAACTTTATACATATATATATGTGTGTGTGTGTATATATATTCTTTCTTCACTAAGCTATGTGTATACTGAAAGGTGCAACTGCTTACCTTATATCATTAATAGAAGATTCCTTATTTAATGGTTCTGTGTATGTTATGTAGGTCTGTTTATGTAGTTTCTTCAGTACTATAGTAATATTGTTACTGACAAGACTTTATATTTTGGATAAATATCACTTATATGTTAAATAATGACTTACATCACAGTTAATGTCCTTCTTTGTATCTCCATTCAAACAAATCAGGTGCTTTTGTAATTTACATCCATGTTTATTACATAGCAAATCTTGCATGATCTTATTACCGCTGAAAATCGCCCATAAAATGTTTGATCAAATTTAGCAAAGAAAATATATATAATTCACATTGCCCCCTTTTCATGTAATTTTAACATATTTTCCACTCCCCTGGAGTGCTTATTGTAGAATTCAAATTAATTATCTAGTAACATGCTATACAGTTGATTTTAGTAGCTATTATATATCTGTTCCTAAATGTCCACAGCAGAAAAATAAGATAATCATAAATAAGAGGCTTTTTTATGTATTATGTCACAGGACTTCAAATCAGCAAATTTTGCAAACAAAATGAGAGTTTTAAATGTTTATAAAACATTTTGTTTTGCATGCAGATCTTTTGTAATGCATTGCTTATACTATATAAAAAATTAGCTTGATGTACATTTAAAGGGAGTCTGATAGATGACATTGCAAATCTATGTGCAAATACATTGTGATTGTAAAGCATGACTGGTTATTAGTGTGAATTAATGAAGTAAACAAACTTCCACAACAACTACAAGTAACTAACTTAACATCACTTCCTGTGTTGGCTGAACCTAAGACATTCTAAATTTGAGTTTATTTTTAATCAATAAAAAAAGGGGAGTATAAAAAAGTTTTTTAACAAACAGATTGTAAAACTGTTTCCTGTGCCGTTATTTTTGTTTCCATTTTCTAAATGTCAGATGCTGCTGATTATTTAACGAGAGAAAGTGACAGCAACAGTTATGAATGAAATCATATTTGTTATAGGACAAAACCTATATCAAGGAAATAGATGCTTTGTTGTGATAATAATAATGTATCTACGTGTCCCTTTAAAAAGTGCATTTATTTGAGATTCTGTTAAAGGAACATTCTAGCACAAAAATTACATTCTCTTTTTTGTTAGAGCATTTCATTTTTTTTGTTATGGATCCTAACTAACCACATGTTTAACGTCTGTAAAGTCCAGATCAAAAATCACAAGCACTGCAGATTCCAACCAGAACAAAGTTGGAGATTGGCATCCCATGTGACTGGCTTCCTGCAAGTTTCCTAGCAAGACTTTACCTATGTATTTAACATCTTTGTGGTTATGGAGGGTCAGTAATGCATATATAACAAACTAGAGCATGCTTTTTTTTTCTTGAGAATGTGATTTAAAAAAGATGTTACCTTTATTAAAAAGCATATTATGAATATGTAGTGTTTCCTTTCTGTTTAAATGACTGACAATCTCCTGTCAACAGCTGTTAATTGTTTTGAGAATTAGGTAATATTAGTGAACTGAAAGCTATAGGAAGAAGTCACAGATTAGAAAAGCTAAGTAAAAATATGTTTTTACAAATTGCAGTTCACTTTTTTGTAGCCTTTAAATGACACATATCACACTCCCCTTTTAAATAAATAGAAAACAACTTGAATGCTAAATGGATATGAAAACCACATTTTTTGTTTGTGATTTAGACAGAACATACCATTAAAAATAAATTCCATTTTACATCTATTATCAGATTTGCTTTTCCCCCCCATGATATTCTGCATTGAAGAGATACCTAGGTAGGCATCTGGAGCACTACATAGCAGGAAATCGTGCTCCCATATAGTGCTCCAGAAATAAGCTGCTAAGCATACATCCTGCTTTTCAACAAAAGATACAACGAGAACAATGGTGATAGAAGTAAGTTAGAAATTGTTTAAAATCCCATCCTATTTGAATCATGAAAGAAAATTTTTGGTTTTCATATCCCTTTTAAATATTATTTTGTTAAAGTGATACGGACATCAAAAATTAAACTTTTACGACAGAGAAAAAGTGTAGAGGTTTTTTTTTTAAGTCATATTGATGTTTTATTTATTGGAATATAAAGGAACATTTTAATATATAAATATGTGTGTGTGTGTATATATATATATATATATATATATATATATATATATATATATATATATATATATATATATATATATATATATATAATGTGTACATGTAACTCTGGCAAATTGATTGCAATGATACACTGAAGCTATATCTTGTAGTTGTATACTGTATCTTGTGTCATAGTAGTTCTGGCAAGTAGGAATGGGAGTTGAATTTCATGTCATTGCAACATTATACAGAAGCAAACCTCTGATATTGCACTAGTGAGATGCCACATATATGCAGAGATAATGTGAGTGCAGAAATAATCCACCCACTTTATTTATAGTGCCCTGACCTCTGTTACATACCAGAGCTGTGTGTGTTATGCTCCAGCATACTTGCTGAGTATCTTCACTATCACAATTCTGGCAGAGACTGTAGAATTAGTGGGGCATTGAGGTGCTTCTAAAACTTTGAAATCTGGAGTTTTAGTTGCCTTTCCAGTATAATAAATGTAACAAATGTGTACAGGCAATTGCATCTGATCTGAGGTCTCAAGTGAGCATGCTGCGCATAGAACTTGTGGGTCTTTTGGATCTGATCACAACCAAACTAACTGTGTCTTCCCCAGATCATCTAGGATTTGTGTTAAAGGGACACTGTACTATAAAATGTATTCCCCCTTAATGTGTTCTAAATGTCTTGTTATAACCACTGCAGAGTATTACATGTATAAGAAATTGTTTCTTTATGTTTGTTATTGTATTTGAAATAGCTGATTTTGCTCATTGCGTCCATCTTTTCTTTTTTTTTTTACAAGGACGTGTCCATAAAAATCAGCTGAGCCTGTAAGTTAAGAGCTGTTAATATTATCTATGTATAAAGACATGCTGCCTAAAAGTTAGATATTGAAATGCTAATTATGGCTGTGGAATTCAATGGGTACATCCAGATATTTCAGATACAAAAATCTCTCTCTATCTCATGCCCCCCACTGAGAGGCCAATTATAGTAAAAAAATGACATGCTTTTATCCATTAGATAAAGAGTTAAACACACAGTAGAAATACTACTCGGGACCCACAGAGCATTGCTGGTCCTGAGTGGAAAACGCCAGTTGCACATCTGAATTTTGTGACTAGTGCTGCGGATTGGATCAGTGGTGAGTTCTGCTCAGAACCAGCAGTGCTCTGATAGTCTCAAACAGTACTTCTACTGTGTGTTTAACCCATTTGCAGGGGTTTAAAGCATGTAATTTTTTTATTATAATGGCCGTTTTATTTGTGATATTGTCTCATGTTTACATAGCTTTTCTACAGAAAATGTTTGTTATTCATATTTTCAGTATAGGTTGCAGTTTCTACAGGCAAAAGCAGCTTTTTCAAATTACAAAATAAAGGTTAAAGATATGTTTGCAAACAACTTAATACCTCCAGATGTTAAATGGACCCTTTAAGGACACCTTACATCAAAATAGAAGTCCTTAGCAGATAACGGACAGAGCTGAAGCAAATTGCTTGCTGGTTGAGCGCTTCTCTTTCTGTATGACTGGTAGAGCACTTCTTTACCTATATGAATTTGGTCTCCTTGCCCAATGTGCTTAGAAGGATATGGCTGCACCTCACTGACGAGGCCCAAAGAAGGCCAAAACCATTGCCTGGGGTTGCCATGTTCCTTGTTCAGATGAGGATTGCCTGGTATTTCGGGGCTGGACTGACCTTACTAGGTGGTATTAGACTGATGTACTTCAGGAAAGTTTTCCTCTGTTAAAAGCACAATTGGGCTAAAAGAGGCTGCTCCTGGGTGGTAACCATAGAACAAGCCACTGGGCTGTTGTTCATTCCTGGTAGAGTGCCTCTCTTGCTGTATACATTTGATAAGCATTTCTACACAGCAGATCTGTTGTATCTCTAAAATGCCCAACAATGGTTCTCTGCTGTAGGGTGTTGATTCGTTTGCTGTCTAAGGGTTCTAGATGTTGTAACACAGATGACAGCAGTATCCATTTAGCCTCTTTAGCAATGAAACAGTTAATACCTTCACAGTTCTTATAAACAATGAGCTGCTTGTGTTCTGTGCCATCCTGACAGCACTGGGCTCTTACAAAACACTTTCCGCACTGCCCTACTTGCAGGCATCATGAGCTTGTTGTAAACACAGCTCCCCCTAACATTACAAATGAGGTTGGCACTGACTGAGGATTTAGTTCCCAGCACTGGAGATTGTTTATTCCTTCTAGGGAACTATCTGAGGTGTGACGCTCGCCTCCAGGACAGAAGCCTCGTGAAATGAAGGGAAGAGTATTGGAGGGGAATATTATCCTTTAATGCTTCTCTAGCCAGGAGGACTTGTAACACTTTACAATGCTATCGCCTGTCATTCTAACGGATTCAATTGTAAAAAAAATCCCATAGATACCAGATCAGATTTGGTGGTTTTAAACAGTAAACAATAGGTAAAGCCAACACATGCATAGCTAGTTATAGAGAGGATTCAAATGTAATAATTATATGCGCTTTACAGCTTCCATATAGAAAACTGCCAGACACTGGTGGCTATGAATACGGCTTTTAGCCAGAATATATTGTCGCTTCTGATGCTGAAATTATGTCTTTATTTATAGTCAAAATTAAACTTTCATTGTTTAGTCAAAACAGGCAGTTTTTCCAATTTTATTCTATCAAATCTGCTTTGTCCTTTTGGTATCCTTTTTTGAAGAATAAATGCTGCTACAGAGTACTAAAAGTATGTGCACATTCCTGAGCTCCTATAAACTATGTAGATTTACTTTTCAACTAAGGATACCAAGAAAACAAACAAATGTGACAATAGTAGTACATTTGGTTATTTATGATAGTTTTAATTTTGACTTTACTGTCCCTTAATTTTAACAAGCAACACAAATAATATTTAATTTTAAATAGTCAGTGAAGTAGCCTTCTCCCTTTTGGACTCCATGTACGAAGCAGTGTAAGCTGCTCTGGAGGCCTTGCGGGCAGGTTTGTGCATGTGAGCCTGCTTCCCGCAATGTAATAAGCAGCAGTCATTCTTACACAGAGGTGGCAAAGAGAAATCACAGAGAGCTCACTTGCTTAGGGTAAGTGACAGTCCCTTCTCTCACGCTATTGGTCATGAGAGAGAAGGGGCGGGCTTTTCATGCTCACTTGAGCTTGTAATGATACATACGGGCATCAGATCCTGTACGTCCGCTGCCTGTATGCAGAGAAGGCAAGCGGACAACTTCTGGGTCTGCAGGCTAAAGTGACTGCCACTCTTGGCCAGTCATGTTCTGCCCGAGAACAGCAATGCTAGCAGCTGATAAGCAAGCCTTAACTATGTATTTAACCCCTTTATGAGTATCTATTTGAAACAAAATGGTTATAATAAATCACAAAAATACAAAATAGTGTCCAAAAATGTGTTACAAATAATAAAAATGTAACTAATGGATACATATTTGATTTGTTTTGGCTAGAATATTCTTATTTGCACATGTTGTGTACATTTTTATTATTTGTATCACATTATGAGTCACATAGGTAGCTAGAATCAGTAAAAATCACACATCTTTTTTGTTTATTTCATTAGAGTGTAACTTTACAAAATGATGCACATAACCAAATACTCTTAGTTATAGGGGGCCATTCTTGTACATATGTGCTCTAATGGACTAGCTTTGCCACACATGATATCACTACTTTGACAATCTCTCTTAGGGTCTCTATGGGTTTTGATGAATTTAGATATAAAAATTGTGCCCTTCTCTACCTATTAGTTATCTGTTTTTCTACTTTTTTTTATACATAAAGCTGTATTACATAACACAAGAATAACAAGGTAACTTTTACATTTCATATAGTAATCTTAAATACACTTAGGAGCATGCATACAACCTGTCACTCGGCTACAGTCAGGAACATTTTTTAAATAGCAACATCGTCCTTTGTATTAACTGGCTAAGGACAATTGTGAAATAGAGAAACACTGTTATTCAATAAACATGAAGTATGTAACATGTCAACACAATATTAATGTTTGTTCTTTTTTACCTGTGTGAGTAATCTCAAAAAGTTCAGGGCAAACAAAGCATTCAAAGGGAGTATGTGTAAATAGATGTTCTTTTTCAGAATTTTGGAGCCATAAACAATGCTGTGAAAATATGCATGGCTCAATGTAAAGAATGTAAAGAAATATATTTGTCTAGCTAGAGACTTGTGTTATATAATGTAAACCAGTTTCTCTGTGTGCTGCAAGTGTCCCTGTTTAGCACTAGATTACTAACATATTTAAAATGATTAATTGTTACAAAGTTTCTTCTATTTCCAAAATTTTGTGTTTATGAACCTTGTCTGCCCATTTAGGGCCAGATTACGAGTTGCTCGCAAGCGATATTAGGTTTGCATGCGTTGGAAGTAGCGCACATATTACCAGTTGAAAGTAAATGTGATTGCTTGAGTGCAATTGAATTTAACACGCGTCAGGTTAGTGCATCCTTAGAACTCTGGTTAACTTTTATACTCAAATAAAAAGTGTCAGAAAATACATTAAAAATACAATTAATATAATATTTACACTCATAATAACACTATCTAATAAAAATATTTTTTTTAAAAAAATGCACAAAAACTTTATAGGGGCTCAAATATATGAGGTTTCAGGTGTTAGAAAAAAAAACCTGCATAAGGCTTTAACATAGACATTAGTGATGTAGCGAACATAAAAATTTGGGTTCGCGAATGGCGGACGCGAACTTCCGCAACTGTTCAAACGAACGGGCGAACCGGGCGAACCGCCATAGACTTCAATCGGCAGGCGAACTTTAAAACCCACAAGGACTCTTTCTGGCCACAATAGTGATGGAAAAGTTGTTTCAATGGGACTGTGGCATGCCGGAGGGGGATCCATGGAAAAACTCCCATGGAAAATTACATAGTTGATGCAGAGTCTGGTTTTAAGCCATAAAGGGCATAAATCACCTAACATTCCTAAATTGTTTGGAATAACGTGCTTTAAAACATCAGGTATGATGTTGTATCTATCAGGTAGTGTAAGGGTTACGCCCGCTTCACAGTGACAGACCAAACACGCACCACAAACAACCGCAAACAGTCCATTTGCACAACCGCAAACTCCCCATTTGCACAAGGTTGGATACCAAGCTAGCCATGTCCTGTTCCTTGTCCTCACTGATGTAATTGAAGGTCTCTTCCTCCACCCAGCCACGTACAACACCAAGGGCCCCGAAAGGTGACAACAAGCCCCCTGGGACACAAGCCCCCTGGGACGCCTGCTGTGTTTGGTCTTCCACCTCCTCAAAGCCACCTTCCTCCTCTGACTCCTCTTCTTCAGACTCCCCTCTCTGCATTGCCTCTCTCTGCGTTATTATAAGGTGTGTTAAGTAGTACTATTCCTATCAGTTTAATCCCTGTTACGTCCCCTATCAGGGGACGTGTATATGGCATCGATTTTAGGAACCGGGAGATGAAAAAAGATGCATCATCGGACCTCCTACTTCAAATTTGGGGCACTGCGCATGCAATCTAATGTGCCACCAGATAGGAGTGGTGTGTTAAGTAGTACTATTCCTATCAGTTTAATCCCTGTTATGTGCCTTTTTTTTTGTTTGGTTTTTGAAGCCACAGTGCAGCACCAGAGGCCAGAAAAATTAATGTTTGTTTCCCAGGCAGAAAGTGCCCTAAAACATTGCGGCTTGAACCCTAGTTGTTGGCGGGTAAGTCACGCAAGTTATCCGCCATTCGAAGATCAAATACAGCAGCGTGTGGACCATTTTTAGCCCAAGGCAGCTCATCTCATCAGGCCTTTTTTAGTCTAATGTATTGCCCACTGTCAGTCCCTTCGGGATCCATCCCTCATTCATCTTAATAAAGGTGAGGTAATCTAGACTTTTTTGACCTAGGCGACTTCTCTTCTCAGTGACAATACCTCCTGCTGCACTGAAGGTCCTTTCTGACAGTACACTTGAAGCGGGGCAGGCCAGAAGTTCTATCGCAAATTGGGATAGCTCAGGCCATACAGGTCAAGCCTGCACACCCAGTAGTCAAGGGGTTCATCACTCCTCAGAGTGTTGATATCTGCAGTTAAGGCGAGGTAGTCTGCTACCTGTCGGTCGAGTCGTTCTCTGAGGGTGGACCCCGAAGGGCTGTGGCGATGCGTAGGACTTAAAAAGCTCAGCATGTCCTCCATCAACAACACGTCTGTAAAGCGTCCTGTCCTTGCCAGCGTGGTCGTGGGAGGAGGATTACTTTCACCTCTTCCCCTGTTAGATTCCCGTTGTGCTGTGACATCACCCTTATACGCTGTGTAAAGTATACTTTTTAATTTATTTTGGAACTGCTGCATCCTTTCCGACTTGCGGTAATTCGGTAACATTTCAGGCATTTTATGCTTATACCGGGGGTCTAGTAGCGTGGACACCCAGTACCCAGTGCCTGTAAAAAAAATTTTGATTAGTGGTACTATGCATGCAAGCTACTGTGACAACAGATATGAGTGGCACTGTGCACTGGCAGAAGTTGGCAGAGTACAGGTCGTTCTCCTTCAGCCTTTTTATACGAGGGTCCCTCAACAGGCACGACAGCATGAAAGACCCCATTTGCACAAGGTTGGATGCCGAGCTACTCATGTCCCGTTCCTCGTCCTCACTGATCTCACTGAAGGTATCTTCTTCCCCCCAGCCACGTACAACACCACGGGTACCAGATAGGTGACAACGAGCACCCTAGGATGCCTGTTGTGGTTGGTCTTCCTCCTCCTCCTCCTCCTCAAAGCCACATTCCTCGTCTGACTCCTCTTCCTCACAATCCTCGTCCAGCATTGCCGCAGGTCCAGCAAGCTATGCTGATAATGCTGTTTCTGGTGGTGATGGTGACCACAACTCTTCCTCTTCCTCTTCACGCTCATCTATGGCCTGATCCAGCACTCTTCGCAGGGCACGCTCCAGGAAGAAAATAAATGGTATGATGTCGCTGATGGTGCCTTTGGTGCGACTGACTAGGTTTGTCAACTCCTCAAAAGGAGGAGTGCTGGTCCGGTGTGACTCTCTGCTTTCAGGCAAGTCAACCCCAAGACGGCGTGACACTGCCGTATCCGGGATGTGGAATAGTACCTGGGGAGCTGGGGAGGTGCCGTTGATGTGGAGCAAGATGCAGCAGCAGAAGAGGACTCAGCAGAGGAGGCTATGGAAGAGGATGGAGTAGGAGGAGTAGAGGAGGTGGCAGCAGGCCTGCCTGCAAGTCGTGGCGGTGTCACCAACTCCTCTGCAGAGCCACGCATTCCATGCTTGGCAGCCGTCAGCAGGTTTACCCAATGCGCAGTGTAGGTGATATACCTGCCCTGACCATGCTTTGCAGACCAGGTATCAGTGGTCAGATGGACCCTTGTCCAAACACTGTGTGCCAGACATGCCATTACTTCCTTTTGCACAATCGAGTACAGGTTGGGGATGGCCTTTTGTGCAAAGAAATTTTGGTACCTTCCACTGCGGTGTCCCAATAGCTACAAAATTTTTTTGAACGCCTCAGACTCCACCAGCTTGTATGGTAAAAGCTGGCGGGCTAAGAGTTCAGTCAAGCCAGCTGTCAGATGCCGGGCAAGGGGATGACTTTTTGACATTGTCAAGGACGTGTTTGAGCGTAAGAAGCCAGACACCTGACTGTGGGCAGATGAGCAGGAACTGCTCAAGGCGAGACACGGAGTGGCGGATGGTTGAGAGGGGGCAAGGAGGACAGCAGTGGTTGACGTGGCTGAAGATGCTGGACCAGGAGGAGGATGGCGGCTTTGAGTTTGTGTGCTGCTTGTACTTGTTGATCCCATAGGCGTTTGTGATGTGCGATCATGTGGCTTTGCAAAGCAGTTGTACCTAGGTGGGTGTTGGACTTCCGACGACTCAGTTTCTTTTGGCACAGGTTGCAAATGGCATCACTGTTGTCAGAGGCAGACACACAAAAAAAATGCCACACTGCTCAGCTCTGCAATGACGGCATTCTGGTGGTGGCAACAGCATGCGTTGTTTGGTGTGCTGTCTGGCTGACCCCGGGTGCCGATGCATGCTGTCTGACTGTGCCACTAGCTCCTTGCGACGACCTCCCCCTCCTTCCAACTAGTCTCCTCCTCCTCTCTGTCTCCCCATCTGAACTTTCCCCCTCTTCTTCTTCTCTTCTAACGGGCATCCACTTGACATCCACGGACGCATCGTCATCATAAACCGCTTCACTTGTATCTGACAACTCAACAAAGGAAGCAGCAGCGGGTACAACATCATCATCATCATCACACCGTACGTCCATGTGTGTAATGCTGCCTGACTGAGACTTATCCCTGTTATCTAAATCCTCTGGCAATAATGGTTGTGCATCACTATCACTCATTTCTTCCAACTGATGTGTAAATAACTCCTCTGACAGATCAAGTGAAGCGGCTGTGGTGCTAGTGTTGTTGGTGGCGGCAGGCGGGCGAGTGGTAACTTGAGAGGTGCCCGAAGATAAGCTGGAGGAGGATGGTGCGTCAAGGTTCCGAGCGGAAGCTGTAGAAGATTGGGTGTCCTGTGTTAGCCAGTCAACTATGTCCTCAGAAATGTTCGAGTTCGGGGTACGTGGCCTCTGAACACTGGGCATTATTCTAGGGCCAAAGGGAATCACAGCACCACGAACACGACGGACCCTACTGGGTGGCCTGCCTCTGCCTGTCATTTTTTTTTTATTGTGGTACTATACGTGCAAGCTACTGTGACAACAGATATGAGTGGCACTGTGCACTGGCAGAAGTTGGCAGAGTAGACGCTGTAGGCCTGACACACACGCTTGCAGACAACTAACTGCTATTCAATCTATTACAGTCAAAATTGTATTTTTTTTTTTTAAATCTACACTACTGTTACACCAGATATGAGTTGCACTGGGGTGACACTGTGCCCTGGCAGGCAGGCACTGAAACGCACACGTGTGAAGGAAACTGACTGTTATTATTTAACACAGTCAAAAAAGTTTTTTTTTTTTTTTTTTTAAATCTACACTACTGTTACACCAGATATGAGTGGTGGCACTGGGCAAGTGGGCACAGTATAGGCTGTGAGCCTGACACACACGCTGGCAGGCAGGCAACTTCAATTAGATTACACAGGAAAAAAAAAAAAAGCAGATGTTCTAGCCCTAAAAAGGGCTTTTTGGGGTGCTGCCCTTACAGCAGAGATCAGATGAGTCCTTCAGGACTGTAGTGGACACTGAATACACTAGCCTAGCTATAGATTTCCCTATTCAATCAGCAGCAGCTACACTGTCCCTCCTCTCACTAACAATGCAGCTTCTGAATGAATCTAAAATGGATGCTGTACAGGAGGTAGGAGGGTCTGGGAGGGAGGGTCTGCTGCTGATTGGCTGGAATGTGCCTGCTGACTGTGAGGTACAGGGTCAAAGTATTACTCAATGATGACGAATAGGGGGCGAATCGAACCTTGCATATGTTCGCCCGCCGCGGTGAACGCGAACATGATATGTTTGCCGGTATGTATATATATATATATATATATATATATATATATCACAAGGAAAAGCACTCACCATGTCTTTATAATATAAATTCAAGATTTATTCAATCATGTTAGTCGTTTCGGGGCTATCAACCCCGTCCTCAGACTATATATAATAACAAAGTGTACATACCTTACTTTACTTATACTCTCCACCAGACACCCACGCCACAAAACTGGAAACTCCCCGCATCCTGGCTTAGCCTGTTGCCATGGTTACCAGAAGCGGCATTAATAAACCAGTGTAAGAGACGTCGGAGACAACTACAACAATACATTGTGTAATAAACAACTGCTCGAATTACAGCACATATAATCTGACCAACTTGTCAACAATTGTTAAATATCCTTACTACTGTTTAAACCCTATTAACAATATCATCATTGTATATCACCAGTTATAGCCTATTTGGGGGAAAAAGCACAAAAAACAGGGCTAATACACCCTACAGCAGGGGTCTATATTGCTAACCCTAGTGACTGCTAGGAAGGAGCTAATGCTGAAAACTAGAAAGCTAGAATGACTATAAGGGGGCTAAGAGCTATGAATCACTATTGGCTAAAAAAGGCTTACATTTACAAAGTGGGATAGGACGGCTTGCTAAAACAACAAGATCACAGAAAACAGTGTCAGTCCAGGTGGGTATTCAAACCCCCAGGGACCAAGGTTCCCAGGTTGAAGATCCACCTGGACTCACAATGCAACAACATCCTGCCCCTATCTCCCCCTCTAATTGGCGGGGGATGTGATCAATGATCACATACCTCAAATTAGCAACGGTATGGCCAGCTAACACAAAATGTTGTGCCACCGGCTGCTTAGACCCTTTTTTCACTAGAGCAGTTCTGATTGCAGTGCAATGGTTGGCCATACGCGTCTGGAGGTCATCCGCCGTCTTTCCAAGATAGAATAACCTGCACGGACAGTGTAATAAATACACAATAAACGTTGTTGTGCAGGTTACTCTATGTAGGATAGTGTATCTGCGGTTTGTACCTGGGTGGGTAAAGAATGTAGTTGTTAGTAGGCCATTGCAGGTAGTGCAACCAGCACATTTATAGCAACCTGGTTTCACTGACTGCAACCAGGTAGTCCTCTTGTAACTCTGTACTGGATCAACCTTCACCAGAATGTCTCTAATGGATCTTGATTTCTTGAAGCCCACTCTCGGGTGCTGCATTTCCTTGAATGTCAAATTCCTGTCAGTTTCAATGATGTGCCAATTCTTCCTGACCAATTGGGGCAAACCTCTATTATCTGTTGTATAAGTCATTGTTAGCATCATTCTCTCATCCTTCCTTGGTTTTTCTGACGTCAACAAAGCTGTATCTTGATCCATATTTACAAAGGTCTGGAACTGCTGTTGGATGTGTTTCCCTTGATATCCTCTTTGTAGGAATCTCCGAGTTGTTCACGTGCTTGGCCCATATCACTGTTATTCCGTACTACCCTTTTAAATTGGGAGACAGGGAGAGCCTTTTTTAAAGATGGTGGATGACAACTAGTAGCTTCCAGTAGGGAATTTCTGTCCGTATCCTTTCTAAATAGTGTTGTGTAGAATTGACCTTCTTTCATATAGATTCTCAAATCTACAAAGTCCTCAGTCTCTTTGTGAAAGGTCATCTTAAATTGTAATGAAGGAATGATTTCATTGAGTGCTTTAAACCAATCTAGCAGCTCCAATTCTGTACCACTTCACAACAGGAATAGATCATTGATGTATCTTTTAAAATACTTAATGTGGTCACACTTAGATAGAGCAGTGTCCCAATCTCCGAATAGGGCCATATATAGGTTGGCGTATGATGGGGCCATATTAGACCCCAAATTTCAAATTTGAAATAATTTCTCGTAAGACATAGTTTCAGCAATTCCATAATAAGCTCTACTGGAGGTCCCACAAAGGGATATCGATTTGGTTGGTTTCGGATAGCCAAAAGTCCCTGTGTGGGGGGTATAACAGTAAACAAGCTCACCACATCAAGAGTCACCAATATTACAGATTCTTGGAATTTTTTTTAGACATGCTATTGCACACTTAATAGACTACAGTATAGTGTAAATACAACTTTTATATGCACTGAGAAACAAAAAAAGAAGTGTGACTCACTTTATTGCTGTATTCGCTTTATTGTGGAGGTCCGGAAACCAAAATGCCATAAGATCGCTTTTTCTCAAGAGCGCTAACCTGACACGAATATTTTACATTCCAGTGTTCTTCACCTAGTTTCATATTTTCATGTCTGGTTAGCGCACTTGAGAAAAAGCGGTCGGGTTTGCATGCAAGTAAGGTGTTAGATTTTTTCGCACTCCATTAACTTATGTAAATTAGGCAATTTTTACATGTTTTAATTTAGCTTATACATGTAAGCTAAAGGTAGTTTTATATAATTTAATACTTTTGTATATATTGAGTATATATATAAATAGCCTTACAGCAAATAAGGGGGCGCTAGGGGTAATAGAGGAACAATTGTAAACCTATATAATCTTTAAAAATACAATTGAATTAGGAAATGTGTATTGTATCTAAAATTTCTCAAATCCTCTCCAAATGAGAGAAGAATTGCAAAATAAAGAGCAAAAGTTCTTTCCAAAGTCAAGCAAAATGTCCTGCGATGGCTGCCTCCTCCTCACCGACTGGTCTGGGTATGGCTAAGGAAAATAGAAGAAAATAGAGGGGCGCCTCATGTGTAGTATCATCAGATGTAAAAGCCAGTAATAGAAATAGAGCCAAATGGGTACTCACACACTTCAAAAGCACACCAATGTGCTGGTAGGAGCAGGCTGCAGATTCATATAGGTGTGGCAGCTCACCTCTCAGGCAGTGCTGTGATGCTGGAAATGGAATGGGAGACACAGAAAAGGAAGAAAAGCACTACATGTGCAGACCATTAAAGATATAACCGACAATATTTTCAGTGATGCAAGTGGGTACTCACATACTCCATGAGCACACTTATGTGCTGGTAGAAACAAGCTGCAAATTTTAGGCAGGTGTAGCAGCTCACCCCAAATCAGATGTCTTAATGCTGTAGTAGGAGTAATTCCAATAGGCTACACCGAGTCTCAGGAGAGTAAGGAGACTCTTGTGTATCAGCAAGGTCAAGATATCCACTCAAAAACGTATTTATAAAAAAATATATTTATAAAAAATACATGTATTTATTAAAAACAAAAGTTAAAAATACACAACAAAGCAATTGCTGTGTTAAGTGGATAAACAGGGGTTAACAGTTACCCCAATAATGCAACGCGTTTCTTGGGTTTGCACCGTTTCATTAGGCATATAATCCTTCTTATTCCTACCTCTGCTTTAAATAACCAGCTAACAAACATTCCCCTCCTTTCAAAGTGGTGTGTTTTCCAATTAATAACTGACACCTGTCCAAGGTGGCCAAACCTCCTAATTAGTATATCTTACAAAATGCTGTAGAAATCTAACATACAAATATATACACAAAAACTATCTTTCTGTTTATTCTATTGTGTAGGTCTCCCAACAGTGATAAAAAATTCCTATATTTGGTACTCCAAATGGGTATGTGTAAAAAAATAAATGAAAGGTCAATACTAACCCGTATTGTAGATAGAGATGTTCTTCTATTTGTGTTGCTTATCCAAAAAATATATATGTATATATGAGCCATGTGTACATGTTCTGTGCGTGAGGATATCTGTTTATTTAATTGAGCTGTGGGCTTATATTGTGATCCGTTTCATTTACAAATATCTAGCAGTTCTAAAATAATTTTACTTCCGGGTATCGGCTGCATAGAGATTCATATTGGTTGTTAAATGTTAATACAAATGGGTATGTCTGTCCATTGGTTGGCGTCATATGGTTTGTAGTCTAACTGTGTTTCCCTCATCCAATAGTGATCCAGAAGGTTTGGCCACCTTGGACAGGTGTCAGTTATTAATTGGAAAACACACCCCTTTGAAAGGAGGGGAATGTTTGTTAGCTGGTTATTTAAAGCAGAGGTAGGAATAAGAAGGATTATATGCCTGATGAAACGGTGCAAAACCGAGAAACGCGTTGCATTATTGGAGTAACTGTTAACCCCTGTTTATCCACTTAACACAGCAATTGCTTTGTTGTGTATTTTTAACTTTTGTTTTTAATTAATACCTGTATTTTTTTATAAATACGTTTTTGAGTGGATATCTTGACCTACCTACTGCCTTGCTGATACACAAGAGTCTCCTTACTCTCCTGAGACTCGGTGTAGCCTATTGGAATTACTCCTACTACAGCATTAAGAAATCTGATTTGGGGTGAGCTGCTACACCTGCCTAAAATTTGCAGCTTGTTTCTACCAGCACATAAGTGTGCTCATGGAGTATGTGAGTACCCACTTGTATCACTGAAAATATTGTCGGTTATATCTTTAATGGTCTGCACATGTAGTGCTTTTCTTCCTTTTCTGTGTCTCCCATTCCATTTCCAGCATCACAGCACTGCCTGAGAGGTGATCTGCCACACCTATATGAATCTGCAGCCTGCTGCTACCATCACATTGGTGTGCTTTTGAAGTGTGTGAGTACCCATTTGGCTCTATTTCTATTACTGGCTTTTACATCTGATGATACTACACATGAGGTGCCCCTCTATTTTCTTCTATTTTCCTTTTGTATATATTGTACACATAGTACATTGTCAGTAATGTAGTCAGAAAAGTAATATTTGTTGTTTTAAATAAATATCGACTATTTTATGAATTTTAGACTACAAAAAAAAAACGTAGACACAGGCAGAAAAGATTGTGATTTACAGGCAGGGACAATGGTAATTTTTGATAATTTTAGTTTTAAAACATATTAAAGGGACAGCCTCACTATATTTTGATAGTTTTCAACAGTTAGACACTGCTAGTTCATGTGTTTCATAAAGATAACATCCCATGGAGATATGTATGAGTCAGCACTGATTGACTAAAATGCAAGTCTGTCAAAAGAAATTAGATAAGGGGGTAGCCTGCAGAGGCTTAGATACAATATAACAGTGTTGGTTATGCAAAACTGGGGAATGGGTAATAAAGGGATTATCTATCTTTCTATCTTTTTAAACAAAATAAATTCTGGAGTAGACTGTACATTTAATTAAAAAATTTGGATTTCAGAAAAAGTTTGGATTTTGGAATTACGGATTTGGGTATTTGTACCTATACATATTTTACATTAACTTTATATTCCAGACACTGCGCTAGACCTACAACATGCAATCCAACGTCCATTACGCATATTTTATATTCCTATGTTCCTTATATAGAAACAAAACATTCTTCTTCTTTTTAAATATATATTTCTTTATATATCTTATAATGTTAATGTAAAAAATATATATCTATATGAATATATATATACAGGTATAGGCTTTTTGCCTTAGGTTACTCCCAGGTTACACAATACATATATATTCAGTTATGGTCCACATCAGTACTAGTTTCCATTTATGTTATGTAGGGTCACTACATTTGTGAGTCTATTAGGACTGTTCTGAAACAGTTAATAGGGTCAGCAGGCTGTAATTAATTTAATTGTGGGTTGTGTACTTAAGTCATGTGTAAACACTTCCCCAGCATGTCTATGATTAAGGCAGTTCTCTCCCGAAACACGTAAGACGCTACACTCCAGGCTTGGTTTTTAATACACTTGTTTTTAAAGTATGTTTTTTTTATCACATCTTGAAACTCGCCGGTTATTCTGTTTGCTGCATCTATTATTACTTACTAGGCTTGAGTCTCGGTGTGCTGAGGACTTTGAATTCTGCCTCTGTTTGCTGTTATCCTCCCTCGGGCTGGGCGATCGTGTCTCAGGAGCCGAGAGACTGACGTCAGCAGTTGGATACTGTGAGTTAGTCGCATCTAAGGGGCGGAGATCACGGACGCAGCCGCCACATTCAACTGTGATTGTTGAGCTTCCATTGATTGGACCAACTTAAAGCTGTAGTTTGGATTAGTACCCGTGACCCCGTCTGGGTCAAATGCTGCAGCCTGGATCCAGTACCTGTGGGTCCGTAATAGGGTGTATTCAGGGTAAAGCTTGTACCTTCTTTGGGACCAGTTACATTGCAAACGTAAGGACTTGCCAATTGGAGCGACGATTCTCAAATCTCCTATGCCCACAAACAGCAGGGGTCATTTTAAACTGACTTGTTTATACAGCTATACAGATTTATTTGGTATCTTGAGCTACAATTAGGGGGATTGTTCGTTTTTTGGTAAATACATTACATTTTGGTTCCCCAAGTGGCTTGGTACTATAGTCCTCACATGTCCCAGATTTAATTCATATATATACTATCTGTGACTAATTATTGAATTATGGAGAAGAGGGATTTATTTTCCTTGAAGTCCCTTATTAATTTTGATTCAGAGAGATTGTCCATAGAGGACACTTTTGTAAACCAGCAAGAAAACCTGTCAATCAGCGATATCTTCCTACTTATGGAAAATACTCTAATTAAAAAAATTTCTTTCATAGTTCAGGCAGGGAATACAATTTTAAACAACATTCCAATTTACTTCTATTATCTATTTGCTTCATTCTTTAGATATCCTTAGTTAAAGAAATAGCAATGCACATGGGTGAGCCAATCACATGAGGCATCTATATGCTGCCACCAATCAGAAGCTAATGAGCCTATCTAGATATGATTTTCAGGAAAGAATATCAAGAGAATCAAGCAAATTAGATAATATAAGTAAATTAGAAAGTTGTTTAAAATTGTATTCTCTATCTGAATCATGAAAGAAAAAAATTTTGGGTTTAATGTCCATTAAGGAATATAAATTATGGTGGGACAAAAGGGCCCTTAAAAATACCATCAAGAAATGATAGGGGGAAAAAATGTAGGGTGTGTGCACTCTAAATAATGTTCAAATATTAAAAAAGTCCCTTCTGGACACTGCATTAAATAGACTGTCCAGTATAGATAGTGGGGGTGTTCCCCTTCTCCCCCACTCTATTGTTTTCCTAGGGATACCACAAACACATATGCAAATGTTAGAAACAAAGTGCAAAATGACTCACCGCTCCTGGATTCTGTGCTTGATATATTGAGAACTTCCTTTATGCAAGTTTATACAGTGGAGTCCCCTTGCAAGTGTGCTCACCTCTTCAAACTGATGCCTGGGTTTCCTTATTCTTTCACTGGCATCGCTTTTGGGTGCTCTGCAATGTCCTCATTATCCCATTGATAAGGACCAGTCAAATGCAGTAAAAGCTCAGCCTCCACAGCTATACCCAGTAACTTGTGCTCACTGTTGGCCAAAAATATAAAATCTAAGCATGCTAGGAGTAAGGCAGTAGCCGAAACTGGTCAGCCTTTTTTTCATCTGATTAAACTTTATTTCTGTATTTTTACCCAGGATTAATGGTACCCTATTGAACCACAATAAAGCATTTAAATTTTACCCACTACTTTGGTGCTCCTGTAAGTTTCTTTGCAGCTTAGAACCCTTAAAAAATACCTCCTTATGGACCTTATTCCTAGAAGGTTGAGGCTCAAGAAATTCCCCACGTTCCAGGTCGATGACCCCACCTTTGTTAAGGACTGGAACAATATACTTACAGAATGCTCCAGAAAACTTATGGAACTGATAATCACCTTTAAGGAGTCTCAGATATCTAAAATAAGGGAAGATCTATCTGATTTGCAGGAAAACTGAATGTCTTCACTATCCATCCAAAGTATGATGAAATGGACCAAATGTTGAAAAACACTGTTTATAAGTTCAGGATTGAACTAGACAATCTGAAATTGAAAAAGTTTAACCGGGATAGTGATGACCATATACATAACAGAGTATACACCTGACATAACCGAAATTTTTGCCAACAAAATAGGTCCCGGTCTAGATCTAGATCAAGAGGCACAACATACAAATTCAGGACAAACGTAACTTTTTCAGACACGGATCAATCAGATGAGGAGAGGGTAGAGCAGGCTACTCCTAGTGATACTAGACAATTGGTGGGTATGGGGGATCAATCAGTTAGGCCCAAGGAGGTTGTAGGTGTTAGGACTGACCCTATAATTACCAGGGATTACAACAAGAAAGGTGCATCACAGTCTACATTACTTGCACAAACTGAACAATGTAGATTAGAATTCCTAAGTAACCATGAGAATGTAACTACTAGATTAACTCAGAACATCATACCCTGTATTAAAAACTCCAATCAGCAGGTTTTTCACAGGGACACTGTATCACTGGAAGGAGGAGGGGGAGACGTAGGAAGAGGCCGCCGAGGTAGAGGGGCAGGCAGATACAGGAGGGGGGTCAAAACAAATGCATCATATGAATGTTATCAATTTATCCACTACTGAATTAAGTTCAGCAGAACAAGAGGTTTTGAGCTTAGGTTTGGAATTTGTTCCCACTGAAAAGTTTAACCTCTTTCAAACCATAGTGGATGTTAATAAAATGGTACGTGACCTTACTTTGAAAAAAATTATTTTATGCCCCGACTGACATGTTAAATACCATCATTGACAATAAGCCCAGTATTGATGTACCCAAGAGCTACGATCTTGTGGACTTTCAAGATTTGTGTGATTATGTAACCTTACAAGAACTGGGCAACTTCATGACTGGTGATCTAAATCTGCTAAAATCCACACATATGGGCTATAAGCCAAAATCTGTCTTTTACCCAAATAGGGAAATGGGCCCCTTCGTAGAGGCCTTTCATCACAGAGCTGAGGAAGATCTTGTTTTTTGTCAGCTAATAGTAAGAAACCCTACCCAAATCTGACAGCCACAAAGGCACAAGCATTAGATACACTTAAAAATAGGGATGATTTTGTGGTAAAGCAATCCGATAAGGGTGGTAGTATAGTTGTACAAGACAAGGCAACATATATAATAGAGGCCAAGAGACAGCTATGCGATGATAATACTTATTTAAAACTAACAAGTAACCCCACTGAGCATTTCAAGGGACAGGACCTACTTGATGATGGCCTCGAAGGAGGGCATCCTAGATCAAAATACGGTCGATTTCCTCTTTGTAGCCAATCTTATTACTCCAATCTTCCATCACCTCCCCAAGGTACATAAATTCTTGGAGGAGGTGAAGGGAAGACCGATTGTGGCAGACATAGGATCCCTCTTTGAGATTATGTCCAGTTGGGTTGAATCATTACTTCAGCCCCTTGTATATCAGCTCCCCTTCTACTTGAAAGACACCAAACACCTCCTTAACTGTGTCAGGAAGGTGGTTTGGAGTGACCAGTGCACTTGGTTAACCATAGATGTAGTGGGGCTTTATTCGGCTATCCCCCATCAGTATGGTCTGGAAGCCATTCAGTATTCATTGGATGCCTTGAGCAACTATGATGATGCTCTTAAGCAATACTTGACGTGGTACAGCTATGGGGCGAAGTTTGCCCCAGCTTACGCCAACCTTTTCAAGGGTTGGTGGGAGGCTGTCCACATCTTTGGGGATAGAAATCCCACAAGAGCAGTATCACAATGTATAAGAGGTACATTGATGACCTCCTGTTCGTCTGGACAGGAAGTCAACAGAAGTGTTTGGAGTTTGTGGAGTTCCTTAATGATATATAATGTAAACTTACAGTTCACATATGCCCACAATCCACAGTCATTGCCCTACCTTGATCTTCTGCTTATTGCGGATATAGAGTCACATTCAGTAAAGACTACCTTGTATAGGAAACCAATAGCTTCCAATGCTATCCTACATGCTCGCAGTAACCACCCCAGGCATACTGGGTTTGGGGTGGATAAGGGGCAATTTATCTGCATTAAGCGAAATTGCACAAGCGAAGGGAACTGCAAACAAGAGAGCGATCTTTTGATGTCCCAACTTTTATAGAGGGGATATTCCCGGAAAGTAGTAAATAGAGCATAAGAGGAGGTATGGATAGAAGTCAGATACTATCAGACCAGAAGAGCCAAGAGCGCAAAACCAACTATGATGTTCAGAAACCAATATTTATAACTTCTTATAGTGCCCAGTTTGTATCAGATATGTAACATCTCCCCATACTCACCACTGAAGACAGCCAGAGGAACTATGTGTCATCAGGCTGTAACTTTGTATCTAGGAGAGGCTGTACTCTTGGCAACATCTTGTCCCCTAGCATGCTGTGCCTGCAGAAGGCAGCAGCTGGCAGTTGGTTGAATGTCAAGGGACATTATAGGTGCCATTTTTTCAATTGTATAGCTTGTGGACATACTGAAGTGTCTAAGAGTTTCCAATCTCGAGTAACCCAGAGAGTTTATGATGTCAACAGCTACACAAATTACTGTACTACTTTTGTAGTTTACCTGGTAGAGTGCACCCAGTGTGAAAAGCAGTACATTGGGTGCACTTCCAGGGAGGCACGTAGCAGAATCGGGGAACATCTGAAAAACATTGAGAACGGTATTGAATGCTCGGATTTGGTAAGACACTTAATTTATGTCCACCAAAAAAGAGATGCTACTTTCAAATGGCAGGTTATTGACAGGGTAAAAAAGCTTTTCTACAGAGAAGCTTTTTGGATTTTTCATTTAAAAACTAGGAGACCAATGTGACTTAACATTGATGGGGATGTTATTGATTTTTGGTATACTCTCTGTTTATTTGCCCTGAGGAGGTTGTATACCACTCTCATTTGACTCTGCCTATACCTAATTGCTACTCTTGTGTTCAGGTTCTAATAAATAAATAAATATATATATATATAAAAAGATAAAGAAAGTCCCAACAGGTGAATTATAATAAAGCAGTTCTCAGAAAATCCAAGTATAGACAATTTGATTCCAAATTAAAAATTAGTTGGTGTGCCCAAATACCCGTGGTGATAGGGAAACTTCCTACTAACAATAAAAAAATAAAATACCTCAATCAGAATGAGGTAAGTGCAGCACAGATTGTTAGGTAGAAAAACCTCTCCAGATCACTGGTGACCTGCTGTTCAAACGACCCTTTGCTTCAATCCCTTTGTTCTTTCCCCTCTCACGCTTGTAATGGTAATATGAAGAAAACAACATTTGCAGCCACCTTTCTTTATCTTCTCTACAAGAAATCTAACCAATTTGTGGGCTTATTATATCGATAAGATTGCAATATATACATGTTTGTTATTACAAATTAGAAATATTTGATTACTTTGGGCTCTTTTTAATTGGAGAACTATAACCACTTTCCCCTTTTTTCCTTTTGATTTTTGATGACAACAAATAAGAGTCGAATACTGTTTATGAATTTTTGGATGATCGTTATCTGCACTCACTGATCAATTTACTACTAGAGAATTAGGGCTAGTCTTGTAAATATTTTATTGTATCTTTTCATGTGACAACACTGAAAAAATGACACTTTGTTACAATGTAAAGTAGTGAGTGTACAGCCTGTATAACAGTGTACATTTGCTGTCCCCTCAAAATAACTCAACACACAGCCATTAATGTCTAAACCGTTGGCAACAAAACATTGATGTATTATATCTTTTCATGTGATGTTTCACATGAAAAGATATAATAAAATATTTACAAAAATGTGAGGGGTGTACTCACTTTTGTGAGATACTGTGTATGTGTGTGTGTGTATATGTGTGTATGTATGTATATATATATGTGTGTATATATATATATATATTTATATATATATACAAACAATGCAGGGTGGCATGATTTTTTTTTATGAATAATTTTTTATCAGATAGTGTTTATATGAGTATAAGTTTATTTTAATGTATTTATGATATGTTTGGTGCAACTTTATTTTAGTCCTAACCCTTTACACAAGGTTCTCAGTCAGGCTAACCCTACATGCAATAAATTACGCCTGGATTTAGAGTTTTGCGGCCAAAGGGGTGCGTTAGCTACGCATGCTTTTTTCTGGCCGCACCTTTTAAATACCGCTGGTATTTAGAGTTCACAGAATGGCTGCGTTAGGCTCCAAAAAAGGAGCATAGAGCATATTTACCGCAACTTCAACTCTCGATACCAGCGGTGCTTACGGACGTGGCCAGCTTCAAAAACGTGCTCGTGCATGATTCCCCCATAGAAAACAATGGGGCTGTTTGAGCTGAAAAAAAACACCTGCAAAAAAGCCGCGTTCAGCTCCTAACGCAGCCCCATTGTTTTCTATGGGGAAACACTTCCTACGTCTGCACCTAACACCCTAACATGAACCCCGAGTCTAAACACCCCTAACCTTACACTTATTAACCCCTAATCTGCCGCCCCCGCAATCGCTGACCCCTGCATATTATTTTTAACCCCTAATCTGCCGCTCCGTACACCCCCGCCACCTACATTATCCCTATGTACCCCTAATCTGCTGCCCTAACATCGCCGACCCCTATATTAAATTTATTAACCCCGAATCTGCCGCCCCCAACGTCGCCTCCACCTAACTACACTTATTAACCCCTAATCTGCCGACCGGACCTGAGCGCTACTATAATAAATGTATTAACCCCTAATCCGCCTCACTCCCGCCTCAATAACCCTATAATAAATAGTATTAACCCCCTAATCTGCCCTCCCTAACATTGCCGACACCTAACTTCAAGTATTAACCCCTAATCTGCCGACAGGAGCTCACCGCTACTCTAATAAATTTATTAACCCCTAAAGCTAAGTCTAACTTTAACCCTAACACCCCCCTAAATTAAATATAATTTAAATCTAACGAAATAAATTAACTCTTATTAAATAAATTATTCCTATTTAAAGCTAAATACTTACCTGTAAAATAAACCCTAATATAGCTACAATATAAATTATAATTATATTGTAGCTATTTTAGGATTAATATTTATTTTACAGGCAACTTTGTAATTATTTTAACCAGGTACAATAGCTATTAAATAGTTAATAACTATTTAATAGCTACCTAGTTAAAATAATTACAAAATTACCTGTAAAATAAATCCTAACCTAAGTTACAATTAAACCTAACACTACACTATCAATAAATAAATTAAATAAACTACCTACAATTATCTACAATTAAACCTAACACAACACTATCAATAAATAAATTAAATACAATTCCTACAAATAAATACAATTAAATAAACTAACTAAAGTACAAAAAATAAAAAAGAACTGTTACAAAAAATAAAAAAATATTTACAAACATTAGAAAAAAATTACAACAATTTTAAACTAATTACACCTACTCTAAGCCCCCTAATAAAATAACAAAGACCCCCAAAATAAAAAAATGCCCTACCCTATTCTAAATTACAAAAGTTCAAAGCTCTTTTACCTTACCAGCCCTTAAAAGGACCTTTTGTGGGGCATGCCCCAAAGAATTCAGCTCTTTTGCCTGTAAAAAAAACATACAATACCCCCCCCAACATTACAACCCACCACCCACATACCCCTAATCTAACCCAAACCCCCCTTAAATAAACCTAACACTAAGCCCCTGAAGATCTTCCTACCTTGTCTTCACCATGCCAGGTATCACCGATCGTTCCAGGCTCCGAAATCTTCATCCAAGCCCAAGCGGGGGCTAGACATCCATCATCCGGCGGCTGAAGAGGTCCAGAAGAGGCTCCAAAATCTTCATCCTATCCGGGAAGAAGAGGCGATCCGGACCGGCAACCATCTTGATCCAAGCGGCATCTTCTATCTTCATCCGATGACGACCGGCTCCATCTTGAAGACCTCCACCGCGGACCCATCTTCTTCTTCCGACGACTTCCTGACGAATGACGGTTCCTTTAAGGGACGTCATCCAAGATGGCGTCCCTCGAATTCCGATTGGCTGATAGGATTCTATCAGCCAATCGGAATTAAGGTAGGAAAATTCTGATTGGCTGATGGAATCAGCCAATCAGAATCAAGTTCAATCCGATTGGCTGATTCAATTAGCCAATCAGATTGAGCTTGCATTCTATTGGCTGTTCCGATCAGCCAATAGAATGCAAGCTCAATCTGATTGGCTGATCGGATCAGCCAATTGGATTGAACTTGATTCTGATTGGCTGATTCCATCAGCCAATCAGAATTTTCCTACCTTAATTCCGATTGGCTGATAGAATCCTATCAGCCAATCGGAATTCGAGGGACGCCATCTTGGATGACGTCCCTTAAAGGAACCGTCATTCGTCGGGAAGTCGTCGGAAGAAGAAGATGGGTCCGCGGTGGAGGTCTTCAAGATGGAGCCGGTCGTCATCGGATGAAGATAGAAGATGCCGCTTGGATCAAGATGGTTGCCGGTCCGGATCGCCTCTTCTTCCCGGATAGGATGAAGATTTTGGAGCCTCTTCTGGACCTCTTCAGCCGCCGGATGATGGATGTCTAGCCCCCTCTTGGGCTTGGATGAAGATTTCGGAGCCTGGAACGATCGGTGATACCTGGCATGGTGAAGACAAGGTAGGAAGATCTTCAGGGGCTTAGTGTTAGGTTTATTTAAGGGGGTTTGGGTTAGATTAGGGGTATGTGGGTGGTGGGTTGTAATGTTGGGGGGGGTATTGTATGTTTTGCCTGTAAAAAAAAAGAGCTGAATTCTTTGGGGCATGCCCCACAAAAGGTCCTTTTAAGGGCTGGTAAGGTAAAAGAGCTTTGAACTTTTGTAATTTAGAATAGGGTAGGGCATTTTTTTATTTTGGGGGTCTTTGTTATTTTATTAGGGGGCTTAGGGTAGGTGTAATTAGTTTAAAATTGTAATTTTTTTTCTAATGTTTGTAAATATTTTTTTTATTTTTTGTAACTTAGTTCTTTTTTATTTTTTGTACTTTAGTTAGTTTATTTAATTGTATTTATTTGTAGGAATTGTATTTAATTTATTTATTGATAGTGTAGTGTTAGGTTTAATTGTAGATAATTGTAGGTAGTTTATTTAATTTATTTATTGATAGTGTAGTGTTAATTGTAACTTAGGTTAGGATTTATTTTACAGGTAATTTTGTAATTATTTTAACTAGGTAACTATTAAATAGTTCTTAACTATTTAATAGCTATTGTACCTGGTTAAAATAATTACAAAGTTACCTGTAAAATAAATATTAATCCTAAAATAGCTACAATATAATTATAATTTATATTGTAGCTATATTAGGATTTATTTTACAGGTAAGTATTTAGCTTTAAATAGGAATAATTTATTTAATAAGAGTTAATTTATTTCGTTAGAATAAAATTATATTTAACTTAGGGGTGTGTTAGGGTTAGGGTTAGAATTAGCTTTAGGGGTTAAAATTTTTATTAGAATAGCGGTGAGCTCCGGTCGGCAGATTAGGGGTTAATGTTTGAAGTTAGGTGTCGGCGATGTTAGGGAGGGCAGATTAGGGGTTAATACTATTTATTATAGGGTTATTGAGGCGGGAGTGAGGCGGATTAGGGGTTAATAACTTTATTATAGTAGCGGTGCGGTCCGCTCGGCAGATTAGGGGTTAATAAGTGTAGGTAGGTGGTGGCGACGTTGTGGGGGGCAGATTAGGGGTTAATAAATATAATATAGGGGTCGGCGGTGTTAGGGGCAGCAGATTAGGGGTACATAAGGATAACGTAGGTGGCGGCGCTTTGCGGTCGGCAGATTAGGGGTTAATTATTGTAGGTAGCTGGCGGCGACGTTGTGGGGGGCAGATTAGAGGTTAATAAATATAATATAGGGGTCGGCGGTGTTAGGGGCAGCAGATTAGGGGTACATAAGGATAACGTAGGTGGCGGTCGGCAGATTAGGGGTTAAAAAAATTTAATCGAGTAGCGGCGATGTGGGGGGGCCTCGGTTTAGGGGTACATAGGTAGTTTATGGGTGTTAGTGTACTGTAGAGCACAGTAGTTAAGAGCTTTATGAACTGGCGTTAGCCCAAAAAGCTCTTAACTACTGACTTTTTTCTGCGGCCCATTGAAAAGATAGGATACGCAATTGACGTAAGGGGATCTGCGGTATGGAAAAGTCGCGGCTGGAAAGTGAGCATTAGACCCTTTCCTGACTGACTCTAAATACCGGCGGTAGCCCAAAACCAGCGTTAGGAGCCTCTAACGCTGGTTTTCACGGCTACCGCCCAACTCTAAATCTAGGCCTTAGATTACACTTGAGCAAACACATTTACTTTCAACTTATAATATGTGCACAAATTAACGTGCCTGCAATATTGCTATATTGTGCATGCAATAAATTTAGTGCACCACTTGTAATCAAGCCCTTGGTAGGGACAATGTTCTCCAATAGTGACTGTCCTTTGGTTTGCAGGACAGTTTAGAGAGATGATGTATTCATACTGATGGTAATTGCAATATAACTGTCTTTCATATGAATTTTAAGTGTATAAGATGTGAGGTCTTATAAAGATTAAAAAACACCTGTATAAATAAATAGGCTGTTCAAATGGATATAAGCACATTGCAGTTACAATGCTTTTTTGTGAAGTTTTGCAATACATGAAAGGTACAGTTTACTCCAAAACTGTTATTGTTTAAAAAGATAAATAATCCCTTTATTATCCATTCCCCAGTTTTGTATAACCAACACTGTTATATTATTAAACTTTTCACCTCTGTGATTACCTTGTTTCTAGGCCTCTGCAGACCGTTCCCTTCTCTCAGTTATTTTGAAGGGCTTGCATTATAGCCAATCAGTGCTAACTCTTAAAT
>NC_069504.1:989369211-989469211 GCF_027579735.1 Bombina bombina
AGATATCGTATCATTGTTGTTTTATAACACTGTATAGGGGACATTTTCACATATAAGTGCTTTTGATTTTGAAATGATTATTTGTCAACTGTTTAAATAGCCCCATGTATTACACAGACTCGTGTTCTGTTAAACTAAACTTAAAGGGAAAATTCAATTGTTTGAAATTCAGAAAATTACGATTTATATCTTTTAGATTATTTCTAAAAAATGGAAATGATAATCTAAATAAATATAAAAAAAAAAGTACAGAAGTAACATTACAGCAATATCAGTCATCTTGGGCTTCTGAATACTAAAAACTGATGTATTTTTAAAAGAATACATTTTCTAAGATAGGTCAGTTGGGGATCCCGAGGACACAAACACACAAAAAAAAAAATCTGGGTAATCCTAACCTGACATTACCCAAGCAGCTGTGGGTAAAGCCCGATGTAATGTAATTCCCCCATCTACACTAATTATTTTTGCCTCTGCCTAGGGAGTTGAAGGAAGGCGCCCCACCCATCCATCCATATATTATACAGTCTAGAAGAGTGGCCATTACATACAATAAAATGGGCTGCTACTTGCAAAATAGCCTGTGGGCGCCATGTACTAAGCTTCGAAGTGACCATCCGACTGTATTTCCGCGTCAAAATTCGCTCACGATCTGCTTCTCGTATTTACCAATCCGCGATCGAATCGAAAAACCGCTATTTTTCATCAGCTATCGTAATTTTACGCAACTGATCGTTCCGAAGCCTTTTTCCACTTACTACATGTTCGATCGCACGTAAATTCGATGTAATCGGAAATTATGAATGTTACAACTAATCCGTCCGCTCCAACTTTCATTGTAACTTCGCATGGTTTGCTTTGCGGCCATTTAGGTAGCGAATACAATAGAAAACTATAGGGGGTATTAACCTGACGCCAGGTAGAAGTACTTAAGTGAAAGGACTAGACTACTATTGTATCATTATTGGTTTTTGGATCACTGAATGAAGATGGAGACACTTTTACATATGTTTCTTTTCCGATTGATTCAATTACGAGGAAGAAGGGCTATACAGGCACAGGTTGACAACAATGGATTGCAAAGAAGGAGAGGTAGAAGAATCAGAGTCCCTAGAGTTTTCCTTCCACGTATGGGTTTGGAAGTCATTTCTGATCGGGAGATTATCCAGAGATTCCGTTTGGACAGAGAAGCTATTATGGAACTTTACAATGAAATAGCAGAATACCTGGAGCCTATGACAGCGCGTTCACAAGCCATACCCGGACTATTAAAACTGTTGGCAGCCTTACATTTTTTTGCCACCGGTTCATTCCATGCTGTTGGCATCAGCCAGTCTGCTTTTTCTAGGCACTTAACCAAAGTTATTGATGCATTGATGGTCGTTTTTCCAAGGTATGTGTGCCTTCCATCGACTCCAGAAGAGTGGCAATCTGTGAAGTCCAATTTTTATAGAATGTCCGGAATGCCCAATGTCCTTGGAGCCATCGATTGCACCCATGTTGCAGTCAAACCATCACGATTATGATACCTAGATCGTCACGTGGGTAAAGAACTAAACCAATCAGGTCGCAGACTGCTTCGTAACTTTGCTCTTTCGCGCCGAACAAAGCTTCAAAGTTATCAATAATCCGATTGTCTTCGAGACACAATAGACGCAAAATTTTACGGCTTGGTTTTTAGTACATTCATGTAACAAAGTTCTATTCGCATGGTGCGAATGCCGGCGGGTTAATTCGATACGGTCTGTGCAAAAAAATTGACGCCTTAGTACATGGCGCCCTATATCACTATAACTTGGTAATGTTACCATGAAGTGTTATCTGTGTAATAAATTTAAAGGGACATTGTACATTTTCTACCACGTACCTGAAAGAGCAGCATTTACACATTTTTTTTCTTGCTTAGAAAAATGTCACAAAACCCCTCCACTAATTTAAATTGAAACAAATACTGCAGTATTGGTTTTATTCTGCCTACTGTTCCTCATTGGCTGATAAGGACAACTGGCATTGCTTTAATGGTGGAGAAGACAGGAACATAAACAAAACAAAAATTAAAATGTCGTCTTTAAAATAGTTCATTCCTTTAAAAAAAGTGAAAATCTCTTTCTGGTGCATTGTGTGTGAATTTTTTATACTGTTCTGTATAGTATTAAAGGGATAGAATACACCTTGAGATTTTTATAGAAAAGGTTTAGTTATGAGTAATGAAAACAACTGATATATAGGGGCATATTTATCAATGTGCAAGCGGACATGATACAGAGTATCATGTCCGCAGCACATTGATAAATGCCAACAGCGTTTATCACTGCACCAGAAGTTCTTCTGAACTGCTGGTGCAATGCCGCCCCCTGCAGATTCACGGCCAATTGGCCGCTAGCAGGGGGTGTCAATGAAACCGATTGTATTCGATCGGGTTGATTTCTGTCCGCGGCCTCAGAACAGACGGACATGTTATGGAGCAGCGGTCTTTAAAAACTAGGGGCATAAAGCGCCATACTGAGCTTGATAAATATGCCCCCAGTGTCATTATTCTGTCCCCTTTCCATGTGAATCAGCTCTGAAAATTTAGCCATTTCTAATTCTCAGAACATGAAAAGCACCATGCTGATTTATCAAGGCTAACCCTGCTAAATATATGTGCCTATATTTTTAGCTAATAACTGCAAAACAGAGCACTTTATACTAACTTTATGACTATGTCTAGCCTTATTGTCTGTGGGCTAAAGCCCAGATTGGCTCCTCCAAATAAGGCAAATGGTGGGTCGAGTTTGGCTGTTGAAAAATAATTGCAGTAAAAAAGATTTTAGCGTCTTAAAAATGTTAAGACTTGGCTGATCTGTTATTCTATGGCAGCACAACAGAAATGTGTTGTAATGACAAGGTGCTTACTGTCCCTTTATCTCCTTGGCTGCCAGAGGGCTGCAATATCTTGCAAAACACATTTCAGCCCTCTCTGGCAGCCAAGAATGTAACATTCATAGTTTCATACTCCAAGCCTTAGAATATGAATATGACTGCATTCAAGTGTACAACAAAGGAAACACTACAAAGTAACAGTGTTAAACTTAAAGGGACAGTCTAGTCAATAGGGCACACAACTTTAAACAGCTTTCCAATTTAATTTCGTTTTACTTTGTTCTTTTGGTATTCTTTGTTGAAAGCTAAACCTAGGTAGGCTCATTTGCTAATTTCTAAGCATTTTCTACGCATTTGAAGGTCCCCTCTTTTCTCAGTGCATTTTTCACAGCTAAAGTGCTAGTTCATGTGGGCCATATAGATAATATAGTGCTCACTCCCATGGAGATATTTATGAGTCAGCACCGATTGTCTAAAATGCAAATCTGTCAAAAGAACTGAAATAAGGGGGCAGTCTGCAGTGGCTTATATACAAGGTAATCAGAGGTAAAAAGATTATTAATATAACAGTGTTGGTTATGCAAACAACTGGGGAATTGGTAATAAAGGGATTATCCATCTTTTTAAACAATAACAATTCTGGAGTAGACTGTCCCTTTAAGAGATACACAAGCATGCACACTAAAACGGATTATTATATAAAGACTAACAACTGAGAAGATACAGCATTTGGTTCCCCACATGGGCCAAGCATACTACATTCATTCTAGTGAGTGACTAGGAATTTTATTACATAAAACTAAAGTGTCTTTTTTTTTCCCACTAGTTCAGAAACTAAAGTTAGTAGTTCACTTATTGTTAAAGGAAAAAACATTTCAGCTATGTCTGCATGCGTTATTGTTAGTGTATGTGTGTGTAGCACTTGCAATACTGAATAATTTATAATAGTGTAAACTTTTTGCATAGCATCATTTATTCAATAACGTTACATTGACACAGGCAAAAAAAAGAAAGAAAAAAAAAGGGAAATAAGTTAGTGTCTGTTCTATTCTGCCATCTTGTGACAATACAGAAGTGATATTTATCATGTTACACATTGTGAACACTTTATATACAATGATGCTTATGCAATAATAAAGAGAAACATTTATACACATCCCACCTACATTTTCAGGTTATGCAGCGCATCTATCCTGCCACAAGGTAACCAATTTAAAATCTGCCTTTATGGAGCATAGTTGCCGTTAGGTATGTGCAATATCACTTATTCAGATAGTCGCTTTATAAACAAATGCCAATACCCGCAGCCACATTCATCATTTGTTTATGAAATGAATATCTGAATAACGAATATTGCACATACCTAGTGGTAGTTTAATTAACACTCCCAGTTATAGATGTGTGCCTGACCTCTAACAAATGTGGAGCTGTAATTTTGCATTATTTAGGTACGGAGGCTGTGGATCTCTTCCCAGTAAGCAAGACTAGACTGATAAATAGAATAATGAGAACTAAACATTGACCCAGATATTAGAAAACAATGCTGCTATTTAAGCTTTTGCATACAATTTATATAGCGTTGGGTGTTTGTGGGTAAAATAATACATTTTGACATGGGAATTTGTGAGTACATTTCATATGGAATTAGTAAGATAAATTTCATAGCTAGATGGCCTAACAGCTTGTTTTCCAGTGTTAAATAAGAACAGATAATCCTTAAACAAAAGTACATGGGATTACCACAATTTACTGGTTCTTGCAATTATGTTTTTTTTTTTAAATTACAATTTAATATGATGTTCCAAGCAAGCTGCAAAAAGGTACTGATCTTTGCTTCTCACTTGCTGTGGAAGACCTCCCCCACCTAGAATTTTGCTCCTGCGCATAAACAGGTGATTTAGCTTTAGGGAACCAGAGGGCCTAGGCTAAGCTCCACATGATGAGTCAGCCAAACTGCCTCGGAACTGGATTCATTGTCTTCTACTGGCCGTATCGGCGCTGTCAGGTTTCGGAAGTCATGCTTAAGCTTAAAGCTCACAGTCACTTGGCCTTTTTCTTGAAGCGGAGTGACTTTAATGAAAACTCCTACTTTATTGGCTTTTCTGAAGGCAACAACACTGAAAAGAAGCAAGAAAGACAAAGTTATTAAAAGCCCAGGCATTTTAGCAAAAGGAATAACATCTGGACAATTAAACATAAATAGGTGTAAGCTCTACATATCACAATGAATCTGAATATAGAATCTCTGATGGCATGGACTCAAAACTACGCTTCTTAAAATAAACAGCTCAGTTACATTTGATCTGGACAAAATCTGGTACCACTGTAGAATACCATCTACTTGAAATGGATAACAACATCTCAGTTTATTAGTAATGTAAAGAGCTCTGGTGAGCACAGTAAATCGTTTTACTTCTGTCTGCTTTAGATATCAATGGGTACAATTGCTAGGTGGTGCTAAACTGGATTATCCATTAAAGCACCGACTTGAGATGGAATGAAGAGCGAGTTCTTTGGTGGTTTATAGATTCCAAAAGGCAAGAAAATAACCAGTGAAGGGCTGTAACCATTGTAAAAAAACAGGATGTGACAAATAATAGGAGAAGAGACGATAATAAACTGATAAGCCCCTTTTATGGTAAAACGTGGATATGGGAGCTATAGGCAATGAAGGACAGCTCTCAGAAATGGTGACTAACCCGTCTGTAACTGTATATAGAGATGTCATTCTGGTGAAAAGGAGGCATTGTGCACGAATATCAAACATTTGGTGGCTGCATCTGCATTTTGAGCAGTTTAAGGATGCAACAAAAGTCCAACAGCAGGGAGCTTTGTTAGTGTCCCATAAATTTTTGTAAACAAATGCTTTATCAAAATACAATTTTTAATTGCATAGCACAAATATATTGGCAGTAATTTAACTGAGAATTGAAGTGCACTCTGATATGCAGCAGGGTTAGGCTTTAGAAGTCTATCCCAAACTGGCCTCAGCAGGGTAATTACATAAGGTGCTGCAAAATAATGCAATTTTTCTAACAAAATGACAGTGGCATGCCTGGTCTACTCCAGTAACAAGTACAGATTGGCTCCCTCAAATAAAATAAGTGATGGTGGCGTTTGACCTTTGAAAAAACAGTTGCAGCAAAGAAGATGTTAGTCTAAATCGGACAAAGTTCACACTTGGCCTGTTTGAAATTTTTCTTGGAAATACAAGGGGCATGATAATCTAAAGCGCTCAGCACCGACGAGATTATCTTTGAGGTCTCGTCAGTACTGTGAGTTCCTTAAAGGGATACTAAACTCAATTGTTTTTCTGGATAGAGCTAGTTTATTGGTGGCTACATTTAGCCACCAATCAGCAAGCACTACCCAGGTGGTGAACCAAAAATTAACCGGCTCCTAAGCTTTACATTCCTGCTTTTTAAATAAATAAAGATAGCAAGATAATTAAGAAAATTTGATAATGAGTAAATTATAAAGTTGTTTAAAATGGCATGCTCTATCTGAATCATTAAAGAAAAGAATCTGGATTAAGTATCCATTTAAAGAATTTTGGAATGGTGAATTTTAGCTTGAGAGCTGTTTATCTCACTATGCATGGTCTGGATGTGAAGGAGAACCATACATTACAATAAAATGCTGAAAAAAAGCTCCCAAAAAGATTTGGCGTAATTTCTCTACAGGCCAGTGTTTGATTATCTCCCTTATACTTTATTTAAAATATTTGTAATGCTGAAAGATGTATTTTCTTATGATAGCACAATCAATCATACCAATCCTAAAAAATCCCTCGCTTGACCCCTCCACGCCTTCTAACTATCGACCGGTCTCCTTACTTCCCTTTGCTTCAAAATTATTGGAATGACTGGTCTACAATTGGCTAACTCAATTTCTCACAACTAACTCTTTACTTGATCCACTACAATCTGGTTTCCGCCCTAAACACTCAACAGAAACCGCTCTTGCTAAAGTAACAAATAATCCGTTATCAGCTAAAGCAAAAGGCCATTACTCCTTACTAATTCTTCTTGACCTGTCCGCAGCTTTTGACACAGTCGACCATCCTCTCCTCCTAAAAATACTACATTAATTTGGCATCCGAGACACAGCCCTCTCCTGGTTTGCCTCATATCTCTCAAACCGCTCGTTTTCAGTTTCCTTTAACACCATATCTTGTGATCCTATGCCTCTCTCAGTTGGAGTACCGCAAGGCTCTGTCTTGGGCCCCTTTCTTTTCTCGCTCTATACATCCTGCCTTGGAAAACTTATAGCCGCCTCTGCATTCCAGTACCACTTATATGCTGATGATACCCAAATCCATCTTTCCTCTCCTGATATCTCTTCCTCTTTACTCAACCAGATTTCTGACTGCCTCTCTGCAATTTTCTCTTGGATGTCTTCACACTACCTCTAAACTGCTTCTTATCCCCCCCCCCCCTCTTTGAGACATCCAACACCTGACATTTTTCTGACGGTTGGAGACTCTATTCTTAACATCTCACCCCAGGTCCGCTGTCTTGGGGTCACACTAGACTCAGAACTCACATTTAACCCACATATACAAGCGCTTACCAAATCCTGCCGTTCACACCTACGCAACATTTTCAGAATTTGTCCCTTCCTTACTCAAAAAACTACAAAAATACTTATTCATTCCCTCATTTTGTCACGCATTGATTATTGCAATCTACTCCTAAATGGCCTTCCAAAACACTGTCCTCCTCCCTCCAATCTATTATGAATGCTTCTGCTAGACTCATCTACCTAAGTCGCCGATCTACATCAGCTGCTCCACTCTGCCAGTCTCTACACTGGCCCCCCATACACTCCAGAATACAATTTAAAGTATTAACCCTAACTTACAAATCACTCAACAGTCTAACTCCCAACTATATTTCCTCTCTCATCATGAAATATTACCCATCCCGTCCTCTTCGATCAACCTCTCAGCTACGGCTCTACACTCCTGTTAACTCTACGTCCCACCCCTGCCTCCAAGACTTCCCACGTGCTGCTCCCGTCCTCTGGAACTCTCTACCCCGCTCCATAAGACTGTCTCCAACCTTGTATAGCTTCAGACGCCTCTTGAAAACTCACCTATTCAGAGAGGCTTATCTCTCCTCCATCCCTCATCCTAACCAAACTAATACATGTACATGAACTGCCTGACTCACTGCTGCAACTACAACCGATGTAACAAGCTACCCCAACCTTATGTCTCTGCACCCTAAACCTATAGACTGTGAGCTCTCCGGAGCAGGGCCCTCTTCCTCCTGGTACTAGATTTGTTTTGTTATGTTTTGTATTTTATCACAAATCTTTGTCATTGTATACCCCTATAATTGTACCCATCGCTAAAGAATTTGGCGGTGCTATACAAATAAATGATAACAACAACAACAAGTCTGCCCTGAACTGAAGCAGATTCTTAAACCAATTGCAAGGTGACAAACTAAAATATTGTACAGAACACAGATTCAATGAAAATAATTTCTGATGCATCTAAATAGGGCTATCCCTAGTGTGACAACTCACTCTGGGTCATCCTGGAAGTCTTGCGGTTCTGCCAATTCATCATATTCTGCTGCAGCATCTTTTCCAGCCAGGATCAACTCCTTGGTAGGGACAATAACCTGAAACACCAGAAAAATAATCCACATGGACTGAATTAATATAATGATGCCCTCTGGGAAAGACCTTTTTGTTTTAGGCTGCTGTGAACTGCAACAAATTGCACCACAATACATTGCAGCTTCAGGGTTAGCAAACTAATAAGCAAGTAAAATATACACACATTACAAAAGATATCAGCTAATACCACAATTTATGTTTCTCCTGAAATCTGCATTAACTTTAAAAAGAAAATGTATGCTTACCTGATAAATGTATTTCTTTTTTGACACGATGAGTCCACGGATCATCTAATTACTATTGGGAAAATCACTCCTGCCCAGCAGGAGATGGCAAAGCTGTTAAATATCCCCTCCCTTCCCTCCCACCCCAGTCATTCGACCAAAGTAAAGGAGAGAAAGGAAGTAACAAGGTGCAGAGGTGTCTGAAGTTAATAACTAAACAATAACCTGTCTGTCTATAGAACAGAGCGGGCCGTGGACTCATCGTGTCAAAAGAAATAAAAATTTATCAGGTAAGCATACATTTTCTTTTCTTTTTAATGACACGATGAGTCCATGGATCATCTAATTACTATTGGGAATCAATACCCAAGCTAGAGTACACAGATAAGGGAGGGACAAGACCGGTAACCTAAACCGAAGGCATCACTGCTTGAAGAACCTTTCTCCCAAAAGCAGCCTCAGCCGAGGCAAAAGTGTCAAATTTGTAGAATTTTGAAAAAGTGTGAAGAGAGGACCAAGTTGCAGCCTTGCAAATCTGTTTCACAGAAGCTTAATTTTTGTATGTCCATGAGGAAGCAACAGCTCTTGTGGAATGAGCCGTAACTCTTTCTGGAGGTTGCTGTCCAGCAGTTTCATAGGCAAACCGAATGATACTCTTCAGCCATAAGGAAAGAGAAGTAGCCTTAGCTTTCTGTCCCTTACAAGGTAGAAGACTGATGAAAATCCTTAGTCGCCTGTAAATAAAATTTTAGTGCTTGTACCACGTCCAGATTGTGCAGAAGTCATTCCTTCTGAGAAGAAGGATTAGGACATAAAGAAGGAACAACAATCTCCTGATTAATGTTCTGGTCAGAAACTACTTTAGGGAGAAACCCTAACTTGGTACGTAAAACTACCTTATCTGAATGAAAAATAAGGTAAGGAGAGTCATACTGTAATGCCGAGAGCTCTGACACTCTACAAACAGATGAAATAGCAACAAGAAACAAAACTTTCCAAGATAACTTAATATCTAAGGAATGCATAGGCTCAAACGGAGACTCCAGGGAGGAGTAACTGGTTTGAACACAGGCCTGATCCTGACCAAGGCCTGACAAAAAGACTGCACGTCTGGAATGTCTGCCAGATGCTTGTGTTACAAAATGGACAAGGCAGATTTTTTTTTTTTTTAAATAATTTTTATTGAATAAGAAACAGACATAAAAAGAGAATACATGCAAATAGTATAACAGTGTACATTAAGGACTGTAGACATGGATATGTATGCCTGGATATTTACCCAGGGTTCGATTATGTAATGTCCAAAACTCAAAACCAAAATGGTATTATAACATTTGTGCATTTTGTTAATACATTGTGTTATTAAGTAACCTGTAAAAACAGAATTTATGTTTACCTGATAAATTACTTTCTCCAACGGTGTGTCCGGTCCACGGCGTCATCCTTACTTGTGGGATATTCTCTTCCCCAACAGGAAATGGCAAAGAGCCCAGCAAAGCTGGTCACATGATCCCTCCTAGGCTCCGCCTTCCCCAGTCATTCGACCGACGTAAAGGAGGAATATTTGCATAGGAGAAATCATATGATACCGTGGTGACTGTAGTTAAAGAAAATAAATTATCAGACCTGATTAAAAAACCAGGGCGGGCCGTGGACCGGACA
The DNA here is from genome assembly GCF_027579735.1 of Bombina bombina. Classification (NCBI taxonomy): domain Eukaryota; kingdom Metazoa; phylum Chordata; class Amphibia; order Anura; family Bombinatoridae; genus Bombina; species Bombina bombina. The sequence goes on from NC_069504.1 coordinate 989,379,591, forward strand.
CACCGTTGGAGAAAGTAATTTATCAGGTAAACATAAATTCTGTTTTCTCCAACATAGGTGTGTCCGGTCCACGGCGTCATCCTTACTTGTGGGAACCAATACCAAAGCTTTAGGACACGGATGAAGGGAGGGAGCAAATCAGGTCACCTAGATGGAAGGCACCACGGCTTGCAAAACCTTTCTCCCAAAAATAGCCTCAGAAGAAGCAAAAGTATCAAATTTGTAAAATTTAGTAAAAGTGTGCAGTGAAGACCAAGTCGCTGCCTTACATATCTGATCAACAGAAGCCTCGTTCTTGAAGGCCCATGTGGAAGCCACAGCCCTAGTGGAGTGAGCTGTGATTCTTTCAGGAGGCTGCCGTCCGGCAGTCTCGTAAGCCAATCTGATGATGCTTTTAAGCCAAAAAGAGAGAGAGGTAGAAGTTGCTTTTTGACCTCTCCTTTTACCAGAATAAACAACAAACAAGGAAGATGTTTGTCTAAAATCCTTTGTAGCATCTAAATAGAATTTTAGAGCACGAACTACATCCAAATTGTGCAACAAACGTTCCTTCTTTGAAACTGGATTCGGACACAAAGAAGGCACGACTATCTCCTGGTTAATGTTTTTGTTAGAAACAACTTTCGGAAGAAAACCAGGTTTAGTACGCAAAACCACCTTATCTGCATGGAACACCAGATAAGGAGGAGAACACTGCAGAGCAGATAATTCTGAAACTCTTCTAGCAGAAGAAATTGCAACCAAAAACAAAACTTTCCAAGATAATAACTTAATATCAACGGAATGTAAGGGTTCAAACGGAACCCCCTGAAGAACTGAAAGAACTAAATTGAGACTCCAAGGAGGAGTCAAAGGTTTGTAAACAGGCTTGATTCTAACCAGAGCCTGAACAAAGGCTTGAACATCTGGCACAGCTGCCAGCTTTTTGTGAAGTAACACAGACAAGGCAGAAATCTGTCCCTTCAAGGAACTAAATGTAAGGAAAGGAAACCCAGAATATGATAGGCAGTCTGTATTGTATTAACAACAAAAAGGTATCAAATAAAGTGCAAGGTGCTAAAAAAGAAACTCTCAAGTTCCTTGGTATATCACTCATTCACTCGCTCCAGCGTGGACAATGGAGATCTCACTCACCCAATCCAATGGAGAAGGCGGGTATCGCCATTCGCGGCTGTAGATTCAATCCGGACACCTCTAAGGGGGCTCGGCCCAATTCCGGCCAATGGAACACACTCTGGAACGAGGCAGAGATCCCTTGCTCCGCCTCAACTTATTCCAGACACTTGTTCCTCCGATAGAATACAGTATCCCTCCGCCAGTGACGTAGTGAAAAACAGTTCCTGCTTGCAATAGGGAACTGCCAAATGTAGAAAAGCACACAATGCAATCCTCTTTGAAGAGTATAAGCTCGTAATGCACAGCAGGAAACAGCCAAACTCCGGACAATAATAGCTTGAAAAGAGAAAGTGGAGGCTGTTTCCTTAAAATTAATTCCTTTATTTATTCAGTTTAAAACCGGCAAACACAGCAAGGATAGGGTATGGTGTAGAAGGCGCAGCACAGTCTGGCTTACGCGTTTCGGATGAAATCCGTAGTCATAGCCTACTGTGCTGTGCTCCACACCTGCTTAAAACTAGTTAAAACAAATGTGATTGGTGCACACATAAAAAACAACGCCTTCAAGTTTAACCAATACCAACAGTGTATAAAATTAACCCACTGGTGTCAGAACCGCACAATCTAATACATTGCCTGAGCCCATACAACCGTAATATACACACTGCAATAATTATGTCAATAACCAACATAGTGGTATACATTGTAGACAAAATGTCAAATACTAAGGGTTAGTAAGTAATTAGATGTTATTAAAAATTCTAATGCCCAGATAGTGCGTATAGGAGTCTCTATTAATATATCCTCGATATGTGAGAGTTAAATCATTACTCTTATCCTATCTAATGCACTAATGGGCAACAGAATTCAAACAATACCCTAAGTAAAGATTACCACAATAGATGCTATCAAGTGTCAAAAATAAATAAATGTATAAACAAATTATAAAAATATTATAAACATGCAATAAGCAAATAATTCTAAATGAGGAGTAACCTGTCAAATACTGTATGAATTAAAGATATCTAAACAAATTGTCATCATAATGATATATGGTAGAAAATAACAAGCTAACAAATAGCGCCTCCCCATAAAGTAATCCAATGTGATATGATACAGGTTGAGCACACATGACCATCCGATGAGTCTTAAATTATAATATACAAGGAGATCTATAGGTAAATGTATTGCGAAATACCATAATATTTAATACCATAATATTTATTCCCACAGGTTCATTACGTCATATCTTGAATTTAACTCAACCTGTATCATATCACATTGGATTACTTTATGGGGAGGCGCTATTTGTTAGCTTGTTATTTTCTACCATATATCATTATGATGACAATTTGTTTAGATATCTTTAATTCATACAGTATTTGACAGGTTACTCCTCATTTAGAATTATTTGCTTATTGCATGTTTATAATATTTTTATAATTTGTTTATACATTTATTTATTTTTGACACTTGATAGCATCTATTGTGGTAATCTTTACTTAGGGTATTGTTTGAATTCTGTTGCCCATTAGTGCATTAGATAGGATAAGAGTAATGATTTAACTCTCACATATCGAGGATATATTAATAGAGACTCCTATACGCACTATCTGGGCATTAGAATTTTTAATAACATCTAATTACTTACTAACCCTTAGTATTTGACATTTTGTCTACAATGTATACCACTATGTTGGTTATTGACATAATTATTGCAGTGTGTATATTACGGTTGTATGGGCTCAGGCAATGTATTAGATTGTGCGGTTCTGACACCAGTGGGTTAATTTTATACACTGTTGGTATTGGTTAAACTTGAAGGCGTTGTTTTTTATGTGTGCACCAATCACATTTGTTTTAACTAGTTTTAAGCAGGTGTGGAGCACAGCACAGTAGGCTATGACTACGGATTTCATCCGAAACGCGTAAGCCAGACTGTGCTGCGCCTTCTACACCATACCCTATCCTTGCTGTGTTTGCCGGTTTTAAACTGAATAAATAAAGGAATTAATTTTAAGGAAACAGCCTCCACTTTCTCTTTTCAAGCCTTCAAGGAACTTGCAGATAATCCTTTCTCCAAACCTTCTTGAAGAAAGGATAGAATCTTAGGAATTTTTATCTTGTCCCAAGGGAATCCTTTAGATTCACACCAACAGATATATTTTTTCCATATTTTGTGGTAGATTTTTCTAGTTACAGGCTTTCTGGCCTGAACAAGAGTATCAATGACAGAATCTGAGAACCCTCGCTTTGATAAGATCAAGCGTTCAATCTCCAAGCAGTCAGTTGGAGTGAGACCAGATTCGGATGTTCGAACGGACCTTGAACAAGAAGGTCCCGTCTCAAAGGTAGCTTCCATGGTGGAGCCGATGACATATTCACCAGGTCTGCATACCAAGTCCTGCGTGGCCACGCAGGAGCTATCAAGATCACCGATGCCCTCTCCTGATTGATCCTGGCTACCAGCCTGGGGATGAGAGGAAACGGCGGGAATACATAAGCTAGTTTGAAGGTCCAAGGTGCTACTAGTGCATCTACTAGAGTCGCCTTGGGATCCCTGGATCTGGACCCGTAGCAAGGAACCTTGAAGTTCTGACGAGAGGCCATCAGATCCATGTCTGGAATGCCCCACAACTGAGTAATTTGGGCAAAGATTTCCGGATGGAGTTCCCACTCCCCCGGATGAAATGTCTGACGACTCAGAAAATCCGCTTCCCAATTTTCCACTCCTGGAATGTGGATTGCAGACAAGTGGCAGGAGTGAGTCTCCGCCCATTGAATGATTTTGGTCACTTCTTCCATCGCCAGGGAACTCCTTGTTCCCCCCTGATGGTTGATGTACGCAACAGTCGTCATGTTGTCTGATTGAAACCGTATGAATTTGGCCTTTGCTAGCTGAGGCCAAGCCTTGAGAGCATTGAATATCGCTCTCAGTTCCAGAATATTTATCGGGAGAAGAGATTCTTCCCGAGACCAAAGACCCTGAGCTTTCAGGGGTCCCCAGACCGCGCCCCAGCCCACCAGACTGGCGTCGGTCGTGACAATGACCCACTCTGGTCTGCGGAAGCTCATCCCCTGTGACAGGTTGTCCAGGGACAGCCACCAACGGAGTGAATCTCTGGTCCTCTGATTTACTTGTATCGTCGGAGACAAGTCTGTATAATCCCCATTCCACTGACTGAGCATGCACAGTTGTAATGGTCTTAGATGAATTCGCGCAAAAGGAACTATGTCCATTGCCGCTACCATCAAACCTATTACTTCCATGCACTGCGCTATGGAAGGAAGAGGAACAGAATGAAGTATTTGACAAGAGTTTAGAAGTTTTGATTTTCTGGCCTCTGTCAGAAAAATCCTCATTTCTAAGGAGTCTATTATTGTTCCCAAGAAGGGAACCCTTGTTGACGGAGATAGAGAACTTTTTTCTACGTTCACTTTCCACCCGTGAGATCTGAGAAAGGCCAGGACAATGTCCGTGTGAGCCTTTGCTTGTGGAAGGGACGACGCTTGAATCAGAATGTCGTCCAAGTAAGGTACTACTGCAATGCCCCTTGGTCTTAGCACCGCTAGAAGGGACCCTAGCACTTTTGTGAAAATTCTTGGAGCAGTGGCTAATCCAAACGGAAGTGCCACAAACTGGTAATGCTTGTCCAGAAATGCGAACCTTAGGAACCGATGATGTTCCTTGTGGATAGGAATATGTAGATACGCATCCTTTAAATCCACCGTGGTCATGAATTGACCTTCCTGGATGGAAGGAAGAATTGTTCGAATGGTTTCCATTTTGAACGATGGAACCTTGAGAAACTTGTTTAGGATCTTGAGATCTAAGATTGGTCTGAATGTTCCCTCTTTTTTGGGAACTACGAACAGATTGGAGTAGAACCCCATCCCTTGTTCTCCTAATGGAACAGGATGAATCACTCCCATTTTTAACAGGTCTTCTACACAATGTAAGAATGCCTGTTTTTTTATGTGGTCTGAAGACAATTGAGACCTGTGGAACCTCCCCCTCGGGGGAAGCCCCTTGAATTCCAGAAGATAACCTTGGGAGACTATTTCTAGCGCCCAAGGATCCAGAACATCTCTTGCCCAAGCCTGAGCGAAGAGAGAGAGTCTGCCCCCCACCAAATCCGGTCCCGGATCGGGGGCCAACATCTCATGCTGTCTTGGTAGCAGTGGCAGGTTTCTTTCATGTAATTAACAAGAGTCCATGAGCTAGTGACGTATGGGATATACATTCCTACCAGGAGGGGCAAAGTTTCCCAAACCTTAAAAATGCCTATAAATACACCCCTCACCACACCCACAAATCAGTTTTACAAACTTTGCCTCCAAGGGAGGTGGCGAAGTAAGTTTGTGCTAGATTCTACGTTGATATGCGCTCCGCAGCAAGTTGGAGCCCGGTTTTCCTCTCAGCGTGCAGTGAATGTCAGAGGGATGTGAGGAGAGTATTGCCTATTGAATGCAGTGATCTCCTTCTACGGGGTCTATTTCATAAGGTTCTCTGTTATCGGTCGTAGAGATTCATCTCTTACCTCCCTTTTCAGATCGACGATATACTCTTATATTTACCATTTCCTCTACTGATTCTCGTTTCAGTACTGGTTTGGCTTTCTACAAACATGTAGATGAGTGTCCTGGGGTAAGTAAGTCTTATTTTCTGTGACACTCTAAGCTATGGTTGGGCACTTTATTTATAAAGTTCTAAATATATGTATTCAAACATTTATTTGCCTTGACTCAGAATGTTCAACATTCCTTATTTCCAGACAGTCAGTTTCATATTTGGGATTATGCTTTAATTATCATATTTTTTCTTACCTCAAAAATTTGACTTTTTTCCCTGTGGGCTGTTAGGCTCGCGGGGGCTGAAAATGCTTCATTTTATTGCGTCATTCTTGGCGCGGACTTTTTTGGCGCAAAAATTCTTTTCCGTTTCCGGCGTCATACGTGTCGCCGGAAGTTGCGTCATTTTTGACGTTATTTTGCGCCAAAAATGTCGGCGTTCCGGATGTGGCGTCATTTTTGGCGCCAAAAGCATTTAGGCGCCAAATAATGTGGGCGTCTTATTTGGCGCCAAAAAATATGGGCGTCGCTTTTGTCTCCACATTATTTCAGTCTCATTTTTCATTTGCTTCTGGTTGCTAGAAGCTTGATGTTTGGCATTTTTTTCCCATTCCTGAAACTGTCTTATAAGGAATTTGATCTATTTTGCTTTATATGTTGTTTTTCTCTTACATATTGCAAGATGTCTCACGTTGCATCTGAGCCAGAAGATACTACAGGAAAACCTCTGCCTGCTGGATCTACCAAAGCTAAGTGTATCTGCTGTAAACTTTTGGTAGCTATTCCTCCAGCTGTTGTTTGTATTAAATGTCATGACAAACTTGTTAATGCAGATAATATTTCCTTTAGTGATGTACCATTGCCTGTTGCAGTTCCCTCAACATCTAAGGTGCAGAATGTTCCTGATAACATAAGAGATTTTGTTTCTGAATCCATAAAGAAGGCTTTGTCTGTTATTTCTCCTTCTAGTAAACGTAAAAAGTCTTTTAAATCTTCTCTCTCTACAGATGAATTTTTAAATGAACACCATCATTCTGATTCTTTGGACTCTTCTGGTTCAGAGGATTCTGTCTCAGAGATTGATGCTGATAAATCTTCATATTTATTTAAGATGGAATTTATTCGCTCTTTGCTTAAAGAAGTACTAATTGCTTTAGAAATAGAGGATTCTAGTCCTCTTGATACTAATTCTATACGTTTGGATAAGGTTTTTAAAGCTCCTGCGGTTATTCCAGAAGTCTTTCCTGTTCCTAATGCTATTTCTGCAGTAATTGCTAAGGAATGGGATAGATTGGGTAATTCATTTACTCCTTCTAAACGTTTTAAGCAATTATATCCTGTTCCGCCTGACAGGTTAGAATTTTGGGACAAAATCCCTAAAGTTGATGGGGCTATTTCTACCCTTGCTAAACGTACTACCATTCCTACATCAGATGGTACCTCGTTTAAGGACCCTTTAGATAGAAAAATTGAATCTTTTCTAAGAAAAGCTTATCTATGTTCAGGTAATCTTCTTAGACCTGCTATATCATTGGCTGATGTTGCTGCAGCTTCAACTTTTTGGTTGGAAACTCTAGCGCAACAAGTATCAAATCGTGATTCTCATGATATTATTATTCTTCTCCAGCATGCTAATAATTTCATCTGTGATGCCATTTTTGATATTATTAGAGTTGATGTTAGATTTATGTCTCTGGCTATCTTAGCCAGAAGAGCTTTATGGCTTAAGACTTGGAATGCTGATATGGCTTCTAAATCAACTCTACTTTCCATTTCTTTCCAGGGAAACAAATTATTTGGTTCTCAGTTGGATTCTATTATTTCAACTGTTACTGGTGGGAAAGGAACTTTTTTACCACAGGATAAAAAGTCTAAAGGTAAAAACAGGGCTAACAATCGTTTTCGTTCCTTTCGTTTCAACAAAGAACAAAAGCCTGATCCTTCGTCCTCAGGAGCAGTTTCAGTTTGGAAACCATCTCCAGTCTGGAATAAATCCAAGCCTGCTAGAAAGGCAAAGCCTGCTTCTAAGTTCACATGAAGGTACGGCCCTCATTCCAGTTCAGCTGGTAGGGGGCAGGTTACGTTTTTTCAAAGAAATTTGGATCAATTCTGTTCACAATCTTTGGATTCAGAACATTGTTTCAGAAGGGTACAGAATTGGTTTCAAGATGAGACCTCCTGCAAAGAGATTTTTTCTTTCCCATGTCCCAGTAAATCCAGTGAAAGCTCAAGCATTTCTGAATTGTGTTTCAGATCTAGAGTTGGCTGGAGTAATTATGCCAGTTCCAGTTCCGGAACAGGGGATGGGGTTTTATTCAAATCTCTTCATTGTACCAAAGAAGGAGAATTCCTTCAGACCAGTTCTGGATCTAAAATTATTGAATCGTTATGTAAGGATACCAACGTTCAAGATGGTAACTGTAAGGACTATATTGCCTTTTGTTCAGCAAGGGAATTATATGTCCACAATAGATTTACAGGATGCATATCTGCATATTCCGATTCATCCAGATCATTATCAGTTCCTGAGATTCTCTTTTCTAGACAAGCATTACCAATTTGTGGCTCTACCGTTTGGCCTTGCTACAGCTCCAAGAATTTTCACAAAGATTCTCGGTGCCCTTCTGTCTGTAATCAGAGAACAGGGTATTGTGGTATTTCCTTATTTGGACGATATCTTGGTACTTGCTCCGTCTTTACATTTAGCAGAGTCTCATACGAATCGACTTGTGTTGTTTCTTCAAGATCATGGTTGGAGGATCAATTTACCAAAAAGTTCTTTGATTCCTCAAACAAGGGTAACCTTTCTGGGTTTCCAGATAGATTCAGTGTCCATGACTTTGTCTTTAACAGACAAGAGACGTCTAAAATTGATTACAGCCTGTCGAAACCTTCAGTCTCAATCATTCCCTTCGGTAGCCTTATGCATGGAAATTCTAGGTCTTATGACTGCTGCATCGGACGCGATCCCCTTTGCTCGTTTTCACATGCGACCTCTTCAGCTCTGTATGCTGAACCAATGGTGCAGGGATTACACGAAGATATATCAATTAATATCTTTAAAACCGATTGTTCGGCACTCTCTAACGTGGTGGACAGATCACCATCGTTTAATTCAGGGGGCTTCTTTTGTTCTTCCGACCTGGACTGTAATTTCAACAGATGCAAGTCTCACAGGTTGGGGAGCTGTGTGGGGATCTCTGACAGCACAAGGAGTTTGGGAATCTCAGGAGGTGAGATTAACGATCAATATCTTGGAACTCCGTGCAGTTTTCAGAGCTCTTCAGTTTTGGCCTCTTCTGAAGAGAGAATCGTTCATTTGTTTTCAGACAGACAATGTCACAACTGTGGCATACATCAATCATCAAGGAGGGACTCACAGTCCTCTGGCTATGAAAGAAGTATCTCGAATTTTGGTTTGGGCGGAATCCAGCTCCTGTCTAATCTCTGCGGTTCATATCCCAGGTGTAGACAATTGGGAAGCGGATTATCTCAGTCGCCAAACGTTGCATCCGGGCGAATGGTGTCTTCACCCAGAGGTATTTCTTCAGATTGTTCAAATGTGGGGGCTCCCAGAGATAGATCTGATGGCCTCTCATCTAAACAAGAAACTTCCCAGGTATCTGTCCAGATCCCGGGATCCTCAGGCGGAGGCAGTGGATGCATTATCACTTCCTTGGAAGTATCATCCTGCCTATATCTTTCCGCCTCTAGTTCTTCTTCCAAGAGTAATCTCCAAGATTCTGAGGGAATGCTCGTTTGTTCTGCTAATAGCTCCGGCATGGCCTCACAGGTTTTGGTATGCGGATCTTGTCCGGATGGCATCTTGCCAACCATGGACTCTTCCGTTAAGACCAGACCTTCTGTCTCAAGGTCCTTTTTTCCATCCGGATCTGAAATCCTTAAATTTAAAGGTATGGAGATTGAACGCTTGATTCTTGGTCATAGAGGTTTCTCTGACTCCGTGATTAATACTATGTTACAGGCTCGTAAATCTGTATCTCGAGAGATATATTATAGAGTCTGGAAGACTTATATTTCTTGGTGTCTTTCTCATCATTTTTCTTGGCATTCTTTTAGAATACCGAGAATTTTACAGTTTCTTCAGGATGGTTTAGATAAGGGTTTGTCCGCGAGTTCTTTGAAAGGACAAATCTCCGCTCTTTCTGTTCTTTTTCACAGAAAGATTGCTATTCTTCCTGATATTCTTTGTTTTGTACAAGCTTTGGTTCGTATAAAACCTGTCATTAAGTCAATTTCTCCTCCATGGAGTTTGAATTTGGTTTTGGGAGCTCTTCAAGCTCCTCCGTTTGAACCTATGCATTCATTGGACATTAAATTACTTTCTTGGAAAGTTTTGTTCCTTTTGGCCATCTCTTCTGCTAGAAGAGTTTCTGAATTATCTGCTCTTTCGTGTGAGTCTCCTTTTCTGATTTTTCATCAGGATAAGGCGGTGTTGCGAACTTCTTTTGAATTTTTACCTAAAGTTGTGAATTCCAACAACATTAGTAGAGAAATTGTGGTTCCTTCATTATGTCCTAATCCTAAGAATTCTAAGGAGAAATCATTGCATTCTTTGGATGTTGTTAGAGCTTTGAAATATTATGTTGAAGCTACGAAATCTTTTCGTAAGACTTCTAGTCTATTTGTTATCTTTTCCGGTTCTAGGAAAGGCCAGAAAGCTTCTGCCATTTCTTTGGCATCTTGGTTGAAATCTTTAATTCATCTTGCCTATGTTGAGTCGGGTAAAATTCCGCCTCAAAGAATTACAGCTCATTCTACTAGGTCAGTTTCTACTTCCTGGGCGTTTAGGAATGAAGCTTCGGTTGACCAGATCTGCAAAGCAGCAACTTGGTCCTCTTTGCATACTTTTACTAAATTCTACCATTTTGATGTATTTTCTTCTTCTGAAGCAGTTTTTGGTAGAAAAGTTCTTCAGGCAGCGGTTTCAGTTTGAATCTTCTGCTTATGTTTTTTGTTAAACTTTATTTTGGGTGTGGATTATTTTCAGCAGGAATTGGCTGTCTTTATTTTATCCCTCCCTCTCTAGTGACTCTTGTGTGGAAAGATCCACATCTTGGGTAGTCATTATCCCATACGTCACTAGCTCATGGACTCTTGTTAATTACATGAAAGAAAAACATAATTTATGTAAGAACTTACCTGATAAATTCATTTCTTTCATATTAACAAGAGTCCATGAGCTAGTGACGTATGGGATATACATTCCTACCAGGAGGGGCAAAGTTTCCCAAACCTTAAAATGCCTATAAATACACCCCTCACCACACCCACAAATCAGTTTAACGAATAGCCAAGAAGTGGGGTGATAAGAAAAAGTGCGAAGCATATAAAATAAGGAATTGGAATAATTGTGCTTTATACAAAAAAATCATAACCACCACAAAAAAGGGTGGGCCTCATGGACTCTTGTTAATATGAAAGAAATGAATTTATCAGGTAAGTTCTTACATAAATTATGTTTTCTTTCATGTAATTAACAAGAGTCCATGAGCTAGTGACGTATGGGATAATGACTACCCAAGATGTGGATCTTTCCACACAAGAGTCACTAGAGAGGGAGGGATAAAATAAAGACAGCCAATTCCTGCTGAAAATAATCCACACCCAAAATAAAGTTTAACAAAAAACATAAGCAGAAGATTCAAACTGAAACCGCTGCCTGAAGAACTTTTCTACCAAAAACTGCTTCAGAAGAAGAAAATACATCAAAATGGTAGAATTTAGTAAAAGTATGCAAAGAAGACCAAGTTGCTGCTTTGCAGGTCTGGTCAACCGAAGCTTCATTCCTAAACGCCCAGGAAGTAGATACTGACCTAGTAGAATGAGCTGTAATTCTTTGAGGCGGAGTTTTACCCGACTCAACATAGGCAAGATGAATTAAAGATTTCAACCAAGATGCCAAAGAAATGGCAGAAGCTTTCTGGCCTTTCCTAGAACCGGAAAAGATAACAAATAGACTAGAAGTCTTACGGAAAGATTTCGTAGCTTCAACATAATATTTCAAAGCTCTAACAACATCCAAAGAATGCAATGATTTCTCCTTAGAATTCTTAGGATTAGGACATAATGAAGGAACCACAATTTCTCTACTAATGTTGTTGGAATTCACAACTTTAGGTAAAAATTCAAAAGAAGTTCGCAACACCGCCTTATCCTGATGAAAAATCAGAAAAGGAGACTCACACGAAAGAGCAGATAATTCAGAAACTCTTCTAGCAGAAGAGATGGCCAAAAGGAACAAAACTTTCCAAGAAAGTAATTTAATGTCCAATGAATGCATAGGTTCAAACGGAGGAGCTTGAAGAGCTCCCAGAACCAAATTCAAACTCCAAGGAGGAGAAATTGACTTAATGACAGGTTTTATACGAACCAAAGCTTGTACAAAACAATGAATATCAGGAAGAATAGCAATCTTTCTGTGAAAAAGAACAGAAAGAGCAGAGATTTGTCCTTTCAAAGAACTTGCGGACAAACCCTTATCCAAACCATCCTGAAGAAATTGTAAAATTCTCGGTATTCTAAAAGAATGCCAAGAAAAATGATGAGAAAGACACCATGAAATATAAGTCTTCCAGACTCTATAATATATCTCTCGAGATACAGATTTACGAGCCTGTAACATAGTATTAATCACGGAGTCAGAGAAACCTCTATGACCAAGAATCAAGCGTTCAATCTCCATACCTTTAAATTTAAGGATTTCAGATCCGGATGGAAAAAAAGGACCTTGTGACAGAAGGTCTGGTCTTAACGGAAGAGTCCATGGCTGGCAAGATGCCATCCGGACAAGATCCGCATACCAAAACCTGTGAGGCCATGCCGGAGCTATTAGCAGAACAAACGAGCATTCCCTCAGAATCTTGGAGATTACTCTTGGAAGAAGAACTAGAGGCGGAAAGATATAGGCAGGATGATACTTCCAAGGAAGTGATAATGCATCCACTGCCTCCGCCTGAGGATCCCGAGATCTGGACAGATACCTGGGAAGTTTCTTGTTTAGATGAGAGGCCATCAGATCTATCTCTGGGAGCCCCCACAATTGAACAATCTGAAGAAATACCTCTGGTTGAAGAGACCATTCGCCCGGATGCAACGTTTGGCGACTGAGATAATCCGCTTCCCAATTGTCTACACCTGGGATATGAACCGCAGAGATTAGACAGGAGCTGGATTCCGCCCAAACCAAAATTCGAGATACTTCTTTCATAGCCAGAGGACTGTGAGTCCCTCCTTGATGATTGATGTATGCCACAGTTGTGACATTGTCTGTCTGAAAACAAATGAACGATTCTCTCTTCAGAAGAGGCCAAAACTGAAGAGCTCTGAAAATTGCACGGAGTTCCAAAATATTGATCGGTAATCTCACCTCCTGAGATTCCCAAACTCCTTGTGCCGTCAGAGATCCCCACACAGCTCCCCAACCTGTGAGACTTGCATCTGTTGAAATTACAGTCCAGGTCGGAAGAACAAAAGAAGCCCCCTGAATTAAACGATGGTGATTTGTCCACCACGTTAGAGAGTGTCGAACAATCGGTTTTAAAGATATTAATTGAGATATCTTCGTGTAATCCCTGCACCATTGGTTCAGCATACAGAGCTGAAGAGGTCGCATGTGAAAACGAGCAAAGGGGATCGCGTCCGATGCAGCAGTCATAAGACCTAGAATTTCCATGCATAAGGCTACCGAAGGGAATGATTGTGACTGAAGGTTTCGACAAGCTGTAATCAATTTTAGACGTCTCTTGTCTGTTAAAGACAGAGTCATGGACACTGAATCTATCTGGAAACCCAGAAAGGTTACCCTTGTTTGAGGAATCAAAGAACTTTTTGGTAAATTGATCCTCCAACCATGATCTTGAAGAAACAACAAGTCGATTCGTATGAGACTCTGCTAAATGTAAAGACGGAGCAAGTACCAAGATATCGTCCAAATAAGGAAATACCACAATACCCTGTTCTCTGATTACAGACAGAAGGGCACCGAGAATCTTTGTGAAAATTCTTGGAGCTGTAGCAAGGCCAAACGGTAGCGCCACAAATTGGTAATGCTTGTCTAGAAAAGAGAATCTCAGGAACTGATAATGATCTGGATGAATCGGAATATGCAGATATGCATCCTGTAAATCTATTGTGGACATATAATTCCCTTGCTGAACAAAAGGCAATATAGTCCTTACAGTTACCATCTTGAACGTTGGTATCCTTACATAACGATTCAATAATTTTAGATCCAGAACTGGTCTGAAGGAATTCTCCTTCTTTGGTACAATGAAGAGATTTGAATAAAACCCCATCCCCTGTTCCGGAACTGGAACTGGCATAATTACTCCAGCCAACTCTAGATCTGAAACACAATTCAGAAATGCTTGAGCTTTCACTGGATTTACTGGGACATGGGAAAGAAAAAATCTCTTTGCAGGAGGTCTCATCTTGAAACCAATTCTGTACCCTTCTGAAACAATGTTCTGAATCCAAAGATTGTGAACAGATTTGATCCAAATTTCTTTGAAAAAACGTAACCTGCCCCCTACCAGCTGAACTGGAATGAGGGCCGTACCTTCATGTGAACTTAGAAGCAGGCTTTGCCTTTCTAGCAGGCTTGGATTTATTCCAGACTGGGGATGGTTTCCAAACTGAAACTGCTCCTGAGGACGAAGGATCAGGCTTTTGTTCTTTGTTGAAACGAAAGGAACGAAAACGATTGTTAGCCCTGTTTTTACCTTTAGACTTTTTATCCTGTGGTAAAAAAGTTCCTTTCCCACCAGTAACAGTTGAAATAATAGAATCCAACTGAGAACCAAATAATTTATTTCCCTGGAAAGAAATGGAAAGTAGAGTTGATTTAGAAGCCATATCAGCATTCCAAGTCTTAAGCCATAAAGCTCTTCTGGCTAAGATAGCCAGAGACATAAATCTAACATCAACTCTAATAATATCAAAAATGGCATCACAGATGAAATTATTAGCATGCTGGAGAAGAATAATAATATCATGAGAATCACGATTTGTTACTTGTTGCGCTAGAGTTTCCAACCAAAAAGTTGAAGCTGCAGCAACATCAGCCAATGATATAGCAGGTCTAAGAAGATTACCTGAACATAGATAAGCTTTTCTTAGAAAAGATTCAATTTTTCTATCTAAAGGATCCTTAAACGAGGTACCATCTGATGTAGGAATGGTAGTACGTTTAGCAAGGGTAGAAATAGCCCCATCAACTTTAGGGATTTTGTCCCAAAATTCTAATCTGTCAGGCGGAACAGGATATAATTGCTTAAAACGTTTAGAAGGAGTAAATGAATTACCCAATCTATCCCATTCCTTAGCAATTACTGCAGAAATAGCATTAGGAACAGGAAAGACTTCTGGAATAACCGCAGGAGCTTTAAAAACCTTATCCAAACGTATAGAATTAGTATCAAGAGGACTAGAATCCTCTATTTCTAAAGCAATTAGTACTTCTTTAAGTAAAGAGCGAATAAATTCCATCTTAAATAAATATGAAGATTTATCAGCATCAATCTCTGAGACAGAATCCTCTGAACCAGAAGAGTCCAAAGAATCAGAATGATGGTGTTCATTTAAAAATTCATCTGTAGAGAGAGAAGATTTAAAAGACTTTTTACGTTTACTAGAAGGAGAAATAACAGACAAAGCCTTCTTTATGGATTCAGAAACAAAATCTCTTATGTTATCAGGAACATTCTGCACCTTAGAAGTTGAGGGAACTGCAACAGGCAATGGTACATCACTAAAGGAAATATTATCTGCATTAACAAGTTTGTCATGACATTTAATACAAACAACAGCTGGAGGAATAGCTACCAAAAGTTTACAGCAGATACACTTAGCTTTGGTAGATCCAGCAGGCAGAGGTTTTCCTGTAGTATCTTCTGGCTCAGATGCAACGTGAGACATCTTGCAATATGTAAGAGAAAAAAACAACATATAAAGCAAAATAGATCAAATTCCTTATAAGACAGTTTCAGGAATGGGAAAAAAATGCCAAACATCAAGCTTCTAGCAACCAGAAGCAAATGAAAAATGAGACTGAAATAATGTGGAGACAAAAGCGACGCCCATATTTTTTGGCGCCAAATAAGACGCCCACATTATTTGGCGCCTAAATGCTTTTGGCGCCAAAAATGACGCCACATCCGGAACGCCGACATTTTTGGCGCAAAATAACGTCAAAAAAATGACGCAACTTCCGGCGACACGTATGACGCCGGAAACGGAAATGAATTTTTGCGCCAAAAAAGTCCGCGCCAAGAATGACGCAATAAAATGAAGCATTTTCAGCCCCCGCGAGCCTAACAGCCCACAGGGAAAAAAATCAAATTTTTGAGGTAAGAAAAATATGATAATTAAAGCATAATCCCAAATATGAAACTGACTGTCTGGAAATAAGGAAAGTTGAACATTCTGAGTCAAGGCAAATAAATGTTTGAATACATATATTTAGAACTTTATAAATAAAGTGCCCAACCATAGCTTAGAGTGTCACAGAAAATAAGACTTACTTACCCCAGGACACTCATCTACATGTTTGTAGAAAGCCAAACCAGTACTGAAACGAGAATCAGTAGAGGAAATGGTAAATATAAGAGTATATCGTCGATCTGAAAAGGGAGGTAAGAGATGAATCTCTACGACCGATAACAGAGAACCTTATGAAATAGACCCCGTAGAAGGAGATCACTGCATTCAATAGGCAATACTCTCCTCACATCCCTCTGACATTCACTGCACGCTGAGAGGAAAACCGGACTCCAACTTGCTGCGGAGCGCATATCAACGTAGAATCTAGCACAAACTTACTTCACCACCTCCCTTGGAGGCAAAGTTTGTAAAACTGATTTGTGGGTGTGGTGAGGGGTGTATTTATAGGCATTTTAAGGTTTGGGAAACTTTGCCCCTCCTGGTAGGAATGTATATCCCATACGTCACTAGCTCATGGACTCTTGTTAATTACATGAAAGAAACATAATTTATGTAAGAACTTACCTGATAAATTCATTTCTTTCATATTAACAAGAGTCCATGAGGCCCACCCTTTTTTGTGGTGGTTATGATTTTTTTGTATAAAGCACAATTATTCCAATTCCTTATTTTATATGCTTCGCACTTTTTTTCTTATCACCCCACTTCTTGGCTATTCGTTAAACTGATTTGTGGGTGTGGTGAGGGGTGTATTTATAGGCATTTTTAAGGTTTGGGAAACTTTGCCCCTCCTGGTAGGAATGTATATCCCATACGTCACTAGCTCATGGACTCTTGTTAATATGAAAGAAATGAATTTATCAGGTAAGTTCTTACATAAATTATGTTTTCTTGGCCTGCTTACCTTTGTTCCAGCCTTGCATTGGCCTCCAGGCTGGCTTGGCTTGAGAAGAATTACCCTCTTGCTTAGAGGACGTAGCACTTGGGGCTGGTCCGTTTCTGCGAAAGGGACGAAAATTAGGTTTATTTTTGGCCTTGAAAGACCTATCCTGAGGAAGGGCGTGGCCCTTGCCCCCAGTGATATCAGAAATAATCTCTTTCAAGTCAGGGCCAAACAGCGTTTTCCCCTTGAAAGGAATGTTAAGCAATTTGTTCTTGGAAGACGCATCCGCTGACCAAGATTTTAGCCAAAGCGCTCTGCGCGCCACAATAGCAAACCCAGAATTTTTCGCCGCTAATCTAGCCAATTGCAAAGTGGCGTCTAGGGTGAAAGAGTTAGCCAATTTGAGAGCATGAATTCTGTCCAAAATCTCCTCATAAGAAGAATCTTTATTGAGCGCCTTTTCTAGTTCATCGAACCAGAAACACGCTGCTGTAGTGACAGGAACAATGCATGAAATTGGTTGTAGAAGGTAACCTTGCTGAACAAACATCTTTTTAAGCAAACCCTCTAATTTTTTATCCATAGGATCTTTGAAAGCACAACTATCTTCTATGGGTATAGTGGTGCGTTTGTTTAGAGTAGAAACCGCCCCCTCGACCTTGGGGACTGTCTGCCATAAGTCCTTTCTGGGGTCGACCATAGGAAACAATTTCTTAAATATAGGGGGAGGGACGAAAGGTATGCCGGGCCTTTCCCATTCTTTGTTTACAATGTCCCCCACCCGCTTGGGTATAGGAAAAGCTTCGGGGGGCCCCGGGACCTCTAGGAACTTGTCCATTTTACATAATTTCTCTGGAATGACCAAATTCTCACAATCATCCAGAGTAGATAACACCTCCTTAAGCAGGGCGCGGAGATGTTCCAATTTAAATTTGAATGTAATTACATCAGGTTCAGCTTGTTGAGAAATTTTCCCTGAATCTGAAATTTCTCCCTCAGACAAAACCTCCCTGGCCCCCTCAGATTGGTGTAGGGGCACTTCAGAACCAATATCATCAGCGTCCTCATGCTCTTCAGTATTTTCTAAAACAGAGCAGTCGCGCTTTCGCTGATAAGTGGGCATTTTGGCTAAAATGTTTTTGATAGAATTATCCATTACAGCCGTTAATTGTTGCATAGTAAGGAGTATTGGCGCACTAGATGTACTAGGGGCCTCCTGTGTGGGCAAGACTGGTGTAGACGAAGGAGGGGATGATGCAGTACCATGCTTACTCCCCTCACTTGAGGAATCATCTTGGGCATCATTTTCTCTAAATTTTGTGTCACATAAATCACATCTATTTAAATGAGAAGGAACCTTGGCTTCCCCACATACAGAATACAGTCTATCTGGTAGTTCAGACATGTTAAACAGGCATAAACTTGATAACAAAGTACAAAAAACGTTTTAAAATAAAACCGTTACTGTCACTTTAAATTTTAAACTGAACACACTTTATTACTGCAAATGTGAAAAAGTATGAAGGAATTGTTCAAAATTCACCAAAATTTCACCACAGTGTCTTAAAGCCTTAAAAGTATTGCACACCAAATTTGAAAGCTTTAACCCTTAAAATAACGGAACCGGAGCCGTTTTTATATTTAACCCCTTTACAGTCCCTGGTATCTGCTTTGCTGAGACCCAACCAAGCCCAAAGGGGAATACGATACCAAATGACGCCTTCAGAAAGTCTTTTCTATGTATCAGAGCTCCTCACACATGCATCTGCATGTCATGCTTCCCAAAAACAAGTGCGCAATAGAGGCGCGAAAATGAGGCTCTGCCTATGATTAGGGAAAGCCCCTAGAGAATAAGGTGTCCAATACAGTGCCTGCCGGTTATTTTACATAATTCCCAAGAATAAAATAATTCCTCAAAGCTATGAAGTATTAAAATATGCTTATATATCAATCGTTTTAGCCCAGAAAATGTCTACAGTCTTAAAAGCCCTTGTGAAGCCCTTTTTTTCTTATGTAATAAAAATGGCTTACCGGATCCCATAGGGAAAATGACAGCTTCCAGCATTACATCGTCTTGTTAGAAATGTGTCATACCTCAAGCAGCAAAAGTCTGCTCACTGTTTCTCCCAACTGAAGTTAATTCCTCTCAACAGTCCTGTGTGGAAACAGCCATCGATTTTAGTAACGGTTGCTAAAATCATTTTCCTCTTACAAACAGAAATCTTCATCACCTTTCTGTTTCAGAGTAAATAGTACATACCAGCACTATTTTAAAATAACAAACTCTTGATTGAATAATAAAAACTACAGTTAAACACCAAAAAACTCTAAGCCATCTCCGTGGAGATGTTGCCTGTACAACGGCAAAGAGAATGACTGGGGAAGGCGGAGCCTAGGAGGGATCATGTGACCAGCTTTGCTGGGCTCTTTGCCATTTCCTGTTGGGGAAGAGAATATCCCACAAGTAAGGATGACGCCGTGGACCGGACACACCTATGTTGGAGAAAGTAAATACTAAGTGGAACAAAGATCTAGTAGGAAACATAGGTTATTGACAAGAGTAACCTGATAGGGAATGGGGGTGGTTAGGGGGAGAGAGAAGAGGAAGAAGAGAAAAGGAAGGGAAGAAAAAAAAAAAAAGGGGGGGGGGGGGGAAGAGGGGTTGAGGGAAGGGGAGGCAGTCCAGCTACATGTAGGAAAACTCGCATCAAGCCAAGGTACCCCAGCCTTAAGTGCTTGAGGGTTTTAAAGTTTATCTAACTGTTTCCATACTTCCCATATCTGCGAGTATAGCAGTAGTTTATTATGTTGAGTGAAAATTGGGTCTTCCATAGGTTCTAGATAGGTCATTATTTTAACTACGTCACCCCAGGTAGGAAGCGTCTTTTGCTTCCAAAGCCTGGCTATCGACAGTATAGCTGCCATGAATAGGTATATGCCAAGGAGGTCAGTCGGGGTTGAAGAAGTTTTAATGTCCAAGTGAAAAAGAATGGTTTGCGGAGTAGTCCTTAGTAGGGAGTCCAATTTAGTACATTTGTGTGAGATCTCAGTCCAGAAAGGTTGCAGTGCGGGACACTCCCACCATATGTGGGCCAGCGAGCCCACCAACCCACACCCTCTCCGACACAGCAGGGAATTTAGGGGAGAAATTTTGAAAAGCCTGAGGTGTGAGATGCCACTGTGTGCAGACTTTGATATATAATTCTAGTAGGGTGATACAATGAAGGGCCTGCCTGGTAAGTGCAACAGCTCTGGACTACTCGCCCTGCTCCACATGGAAGTGAAGGGCTCTCTCCCAGGCCATAATGTAGGCTGATTTGTAAAAGGTAGGGGGGTTCAACAGATCCCTATAGGAAATCGATAGCGCTCGGGGAACCTTGATGCTATTAGCCCATCTTTTCTCCCAGTTGGTAGGTTCATGCAGCGGTTGATCAAGAAAACCCCACGATCTCAGCAAACTGCGGAGTCTCCAGAATTCAAACCGCAAGTGTTGTGGTGGGTTGTAGATAGAGTAGAACTGCATTGTCGTAATGAAGTGCCCGTTAGGAAACAGGTCGGCTATGCAATTTATACCAGAGTCTTGCCATAGAATCGGATGAGAGTCCTTAAGGGCTGCGAGAAGGCCTGCAAGAGAATGAATGGGGGAAGGATGAGGAGCTATTTGTGGCAGCAAGCGGATTCTATCCCACAAGCGAAGAGCATGCAAGATAATGATGTTTTGGATCTTGAAAGAGGATCTAACATGTGTGGGTAGCCATATAAGATCCAGTAACATGAGTAAGCTAGGTAGTGTTGCTTGTTCTAGAATCTTCCATTTACTATTACAGGATTCCGTATTCCAAGAGAGAATATGGGCTAGCCTTGAAGCTTTGTGATAAAAGGTTAAGTTGGGGGTGCCCACGCCCCCATTGAGGAGCGGTTGTTGCATTATTCTCGTGGCTACTCTGGGATGTTTGTTCCTCCAGATATATCTATTACAAACTAACTGAAATTTAACTATGAGGGATTTAGGTACGGAAATGGGAAGTAAACAAAAAAGTTTCGTAAGTTTGGGGAGCAGTACCATCTTTAACGCTGCTATGCGTCCCATCCAGGAGATGCAAGGAACACTCCACTTGTCAACGTTTTTTTGAAAATGTTGTAGGAGGGGGTAGAAATTGTACTCAATAATAGTAGAAGTGTTACAAGAAAGGAATACTCCTAGGTGCTTGAGCCTTTGTTGAGACCAATTAAAAGCATATGTTCTCTTAAGTTCTGCAAGTTCTCTATCTGGTACATTAATGATATAGGAGTCAGTTTTGCTAACATTGAGTTTGTAAAAGCTAATTTGGTCAAAATGATGTAGTAAGTTAAAGAGGACGGGAAGGGAATGGGAAGGGTTCCCTAAAAATAAATTCAAATCATCTGCAAATAGTGCCATTTTTTGCATCGTCCCTGCAATCTCTACCCCTTGGATATTCCGATTACTCCTAATTGCCTCAGCAAGTGGCTCCATAATAAGAGTAAATAGCAGTGGAGATAGGGGACACCTCTGCCTTGTTCCATTCGTGATGGGGAATATGGGGGAATGGAATCCAAGACCCCTCACAGAAGCTGAGGGGGTGGAATATAATGCTTTAACACATGAGTGAAAATACGGAGGGAAACCAAATTTGCCCAGGTAGGCCCAGTTTACCCGATCGAAGGCCTTTTCGGCGTCAAGTGCTAGGGTTGTACAAGGGAGGCCTAGCCTTTTACCTTGAAAATAAATGTTGAGAATTCGCCAGGTGTTATCCGGACCTTCTCTGCCAGGGGTGAAACCTACTTGGTTCCAATATATCAGTGAAGGTAGAACTTGGTTCAGTCTAGAGGCCATAAGTTTAGCTAGGATCTTCATATCTGTATTAATTAACGAGATGGGACAGAAGTGTTCACATGTGTTAGGAGTTTTACCCGGTTTTGGAATGGTTACTATAACTGCCTCTAGTAGCTCAGATGGTAGAGAGCTATTTTGTCTGGCTAGCGAAAAGACTCTAGTAATCAAAGGGGAGAGTTCAGGGAGGAATGTTTTATAGAAAATGGCACTGTACCCATCTGGTCCTGGGGCTTTATGGGACTTCAGGGTTTTAATGGTTGAGACCACCTCCTCTACACAAAAGAGGGAATCAAGTAAGTCTTTCTGGACCTCCGATAGAGTTGGTAGGGAAAGTGAGTCTAGGAATTCCTGTATGTGATGTATGGATGGGATGTGGGAGTCTGGAGAGTTTTTTAAATTATACAAGGAGGAATAATAATTGGCAAAAGCCTTACCTATATCCACTGGTAGGCGGACTGTTCCGCTTAGTATTTTTATATATGGGATACGGGCTTCCGCAGTTCGTTGCCTGAGTTTGTTAGTTAATAACCGGTCCATTTTGATCCTTTTAGCATAAAAGGTTTGCTTAAATTGACAAATCTGCGCTCGATACCTTTTAGATTCCAGCGCCTCTATTTTTGATTTGATTACTTATATTTGGGACAATACTTGGGAATCTAGCGATGCCACATGAGAAGAGGTTAGGTCACGAAGGGATAGATGGAGTTGAGCTAGGGTCTCTCCTAGTTGCTTCTTATGCTCCGCTTTTAATTTGATAAATAACCCCCTAACATATGCCTTGAGGGTACCCCACAGACAAAAGTCATCAACTGACCCGTAGTCAGGCAATTTCTTTCTGTATATGTATAACACGCACTGGGGATTTGAGAAGATACTCTGGTAGCTTCCAAGAGGGTCTAGAGAACATGCAATTAGGGGCCCTCATGGACAACTGAACCGGGGAGTGGTCCGACCATGTGCAGTTAGGCATGTGTACAAACTGAGTGAGATCTAGTAATCTGAGTTCACAAAAAATATAATCAATTCTGGTATAGGTGTTATGGACTGTAGAGTAGTAGGAAGGGGTGGTGGGATCGCCAGGTGTCGAATAAATTATACTGAGCAATGAGATTAGCAAATTGTTTGGCGGTTCTGGAAGTTTAGGGGTCACACGGCCTGAGCTTTGGTGAGCGTCTGTCTAGGGTCGTATCAAGGACCATATTGAAGTCACCTGCTAAAAGTAGGTTTTGAGTCTTGTGAGTGGCTAGTATTTTTAGAAATTTTCTGAGAGCTTGAATTTGTCCGGAATGTGGTCCATAATAACTAGCTAAGGTGTATGGGACGTCATCTAGTTTACAGTTTAGAATTAGATATCTACCCCGGGGATCTTTGTGGGTTTCTAGCTTTTCAAATAGTATGTCCTTATGAATCAATATCGCAACGCCTCTCGATTTCCCTGGGAAAGAGGCTGTCTCTACTACCGGGTAGTGTTTATAGTTCAAGGGGATAGGCATGCCTTCCGCCCAATGAGTCTCTTGTAAAAAACATAATTTATGTAAGAACTTACCTGATAAATTAATTTCTTTCATATTAGCAAGAGTCCATGAGCTAGTGACGTATGGGATATACATTACTACCAGGAGGGGCAAAGTTTCCCAAACCTCAAAATGCCTATAAATACACCCCTCACCACACCCACAAATCAGTTTAACGCATAGTCAAGAAGTGGGGTCATAAGAAAAAAGTGCGAAAGCATAAAAAAAATAAGGAATTGGAATAATTGTGCTTTATACAAAAAAAATCATAACCACCACAAAAAGGGTGGGCCTCATGGACTCTTGCTAATATGAAAGAAATGAATTTATCAGGTAAGTTCTTACATAAATTATGTTTTCTTTCATGTAATTAGCAAGAGTCCATGAGCTAGTGAGGTATGGGATAATGACTACCCAAGATGTGGATCTTCCACGCAAGAGTCACTAGAGAGGGAGGGATAAAATAAAGACAGCCAATTCCGCTGAAAAATAATCCACACCCAAAACAAAGTTTAAATCTTATAATGAAAAAAACTGAAATTATAAGCAGAAGAATCAAACTGAAACAGCTGCCTGAAGTACTTTTCTACCAAAAACTGCTTCAGAAGAAGAAAACACATCAAAATGGTAGAATTTAGTAAAAGTATGCAAAGAAGACCAAGTTGCTGCTTTGCAAATCTGATCAACCGAAGCTTCATTCCTAAAACGCCCAGGAAGTAGAAACTGACCTAGTAGAATGAGCTGTAATCCTTTGAGGCGGAGTTTTACCCGACTCGACATAAGCATGATGAATCAAAGACTTTAACCAAGACGCCAAAGAAATGGCAGAGGAGTTCTGACCTTTCCTAGAACCGGAAAAGATAACAAATAGACTAGAAGTCTTTCGGAAATTTTTAGTAGCTTCAACATAATATTTCAAAGCTCTAACTACATCCAAAGAATGCAACGATCTTTCCTTAGAATTCTGAGGATTAGGACACAATGAAGGAACCACAATTTCTCTACTAATGTTGTTAGAATTCACAACCTTAGGTAAAAATTTAAAAGAAGTTCGCAACACCGCCTTATCCTGATGAAAAATCAGAAAAGGAGACTCACAAGAAAGAGCAGATAATTCAGAAACTCTTCTAGCAGAAGAGATGGCCAAAAGAAACAAAACTTTCCAAGAAAGTAATTTAATGTCCAGCGAATGCATAGATTCAAAAGGAGGAGCTTGAAGAGCCCCCAGAACCAAATTCAAACTCCAAGGAGGAGAAATTGACTTAATAACAGGTTTTATACGAACCAAAGCCTGTACAAAACAATGAATATCAGGAAGACTAGCAATCTTTCTGTGGAAAAGAACAGAAAGAGCAGAGATTTGTCCTTTCAAGGAACTTGCAGACAAACCTTTATCCAAACCATCCTGAAGAAACTGTAAAATTCTAGGAATTCTAAAAGAATGCCAAGAAAAATGATGAGAAAAACACCAAGAAATGTAAATATTCCAGACTCGATAATATATCTTCCTAGATACAGATTTACGAGCCTGTAACATAGTATTAATCACAGAGCCAGAGAAACCTCTATGACTGAGAATCAAGCGTTCAATCTCCATACCTTCAAATTTAAGGATTTGAGATCCTGATGGAAAAAAGGACCTTGCGATAGAAGGTCTGGTCTTAATGGAAGAGTCCACGGTTGGCAAGTGGCCATCCGGACAAGATCCGCATACCAAAACCTGTGAGGCCATGCTGGAGCCACCAGCAGAACAAACGAGCACTCCTTTAGAATCTTGGAAATCCCTCTTGGAAGGAGAACTAGAGGCGGAAAGATAGGCAGGATGATACTTCCAAGGAAGTGACAATGCATCCACTGCCTCCTCCTGAGGATCCCTGGATCTGGACAGATACCTGGGAAGTTTCTTTTTTAGATGAGAAGCCATCAGATCTATTTCTGGAAGTCCCCACATTTGAACAATCTGAAGAAATACCTCTGGGTGAAGAGACCATTTGCCCGGATGTAACGTTTGGCGACTGAGATAATCCGCTTCCCAATTGTCTATACCTGGGATATGAACCGCAGAAATTAGACAGGAGCTGGATTCCGCCCATACCAGTATTCGAGATACTTCTTTCATAGCCAGAGGACTGTGAGTCCCTCCTTGATGATTGACATATGCCACGGTCGTGACATTGTCCGTCTGAAAACAAATGAACTACTCTCTCTTTAGAAGAGGCCATGACTGAAAAGCTCTGAAAATTGCACAGAGTTCCAAAATGTTGATTGGTAATCTCACCTCCTGAGATTTCCAAACCCTTTGTGCTGTCAGAGACCCCCAAACAGCTCCCCAACCTGTCAGACTTGTATCTATTGAAATCACAGTCCAGGTTGGAAGAACAAAAGAAGCCCCATGAACTAAACGATGGTGGTCTGTCCACCACGTCAGAGAGTGTCGTACAATCGGATTTAAAGATATTAACTGTGATATCTTTGTATAATCCCTGCACCACTGGTTCAGCATACAGAGTTGAAGAGGTCGCATGTGAAAACGAGCAAAGGGGATCGCGTCCGATGCAGCAGTCATAAGACCTAGAATTTCCATGCATAAGGCTACCAAAGGGAATGATTGAGACTGAAGGTTTCGACAAGCTGAAACCAATTTTAGACGTCTCTTGTTTGTCAGAGACAGAGTCATGTACACTGAATCTATCTGGAAACCTAAAAAGGTTACCCTTGTCTGAGGAATCAATGAACTTTTTGGTAAATTGATCCTCCAACCATGTTCTTGAAGAAACAATACAAGTCGATTCGTATGAGATTCTGCTAAATGTGAAGACTGAGCAAGTACCAAGATATCGTCCAAATAAGGAAATACCACAATACCCTGTTCTCTGATTACAGACAGAAGGGCACCGAGAACCTTTGTAAAAATCCTTGGAGCTGTTGCTAGGCCAAACGGCAGAGCCACAAACTGGTAATGCTTGTCTAGGAAAGAGAATCTCAGAAACTGATAGTGATCTGGATGAATCGGAATATGCAGATATGCATCCTGTAAATCTATTGTGGACATATAATGCCCTTGCTGAACAAAAGGCAGAATAGTCCTTATAGTTACCATTTTGAATGTTGGTATCCTTACATAATGATTCAATATTTTTAAATCCAGAACTGGTCTGAAGGAATTCTCCTTCTTTGGTACAATGAAGAGATTTGAGTAAAACCCCAGCCCCTGTTCCAGAACTGGAACAATTACTCCAGCTAACTCTAGATCTGAAACACATTTCAGAAATGCTTGAACCTTCACTGGATCTAATGGGACACGGGAAAGAAAAAATCTTCTTGCAGGAGGCCTTATCTTGAAGCCTATTCTGTACCCTTGTGAAACAATGTTCTGAATCCAAAGATTGTGAATCGAATTGATCCAGATTTCTTTGAAAAATCGTAATCTGCCCCCTACCAGCTGGGCTGGAATGAGGGCCGCACCTTCATGTTGACTTGGGAGCTGGCTTTGGCTTTCTAAAAGGCTTGGATTTATTCCAGACTGGAGATGGTTTCCAAACTGATACCGCTCCTGTAGGGGAAGGATCAGACTTTTGTTCCTTATTGTGACGAAAGGAACGAAAACGATTAGTAGACCTAAATTTACCTTTAGATGTTTTATCCTGTGGTAAAAAAGTTCCTTTCCCCCCAGTAACAGTTGAAATAATGGAATCCAACTGTGAACCAAATAATTTATTACCCTGGAAAGAAAGGGAAAGCAAAGTTGATTTGGAAGACATATCAGCATTCCAAGTTTTAAGCCATAAAGCTCTTATAGCTAAAATAGCTAGAGACATATACCTGACATCAACCCTAATGATATCAAAGATGGCATCACAAATAAAATTATTAGCATGTTGAAGAAGATTAACAATGCTATGAGAATTATGATCTGTTACTTGCTGCGCTAAAGCTTCCAACCAAAAAGTTGAAGCTGCAGCAACATCCGCTAAAGATATAGCAGGTTTAAGAAGATTACCTGAACATAAGTAAGCTTTTCTTAGAAAGGATTCAATTTTTCTATCTAAAGGATCCTTAAAGGAAGTACTATCTGCCGTAGGAATAGTAGTAAGTTTAGCAAGAGTAGAGATAGCCCCATCGACCTTAGGGATTTTGTCCCAAAACTCTAATCTGTCAGATGGCACAGGATATAATTGCTTAAAACGTTTAGAAGGAGTAAATGAATTACCCAAATTATTCCATTCCCTGGAAATTACTTCAGAAATAGCATCAGGGACAGGAAAAACTTCTGGAATAACTACAGGAGATTTAAAAACCTTATTTAAACGTTTAGATTTAGTATCAAGAGGACCAGAATCCTCTATTTCTAATGCAATTAAGACTTCTTTAAGTAAAGAACGAATAAATTCCATTTTGAATAAATATGAAGATTTATCAGCATCAACCTCTGAAACAGAATCCTCTGAACCAGAGGAGTCAATATCAGAATCAGAATGATGATGTTCATTTAAAAATTCATCTGAAAAATGAGAAGTTTTAAAAGACCTTTTACGTTTACTAGAAGGAGGAATAACAGACATAGCCTTCTTAATGGATTTAGAAACAAAATCTCTTATGTTAACAGGAACACTCTGAGTATTAGATGTTGATGGAACAGCAACAGGTAATGTAACATTACTAAAGGAAATATTATCTGCATTAACAAGTTTGTCATGACATTCATTACAAACAACAGCTGGAGGAACAGATACCACAAGTTTACAGCAAATACACTTAACTTTGGTAGATCCAGCATCAGGCAGCGATTTTCCAGAAGTATCTTCTGATTCAGGATCAATCTGAGACATCTTGCAATATGTAAAAGAAAAAACAACATATAAAGCAAAATTGATCAAATTCCTTAAATGACAGTTTCAGGAATGGGAAAAAATGCCAGTGAACAAGCTTCTAGCAACCAGAAGCAACTAAACAATGAGACTTAAATAATGTGGAGACAATAATGACGCCCATATTTTTTGGCGCCAAAAAAGACGCCCACATTATTTGGCGCCTAAATGCTTTTAGCGCCAAAAATGACGCCACATCTGGTAACGCAAACATTTTTGGCGCAAAAACGTCAAAAATGACGCAACTTCCGGCGACAAGTATGATGCCGGAAATAACAAAGAAAAATTTTTGCGCCAAAAAAGTCAGCGCCAAGAATGACGCAATAAAATGAAGCATTTTCAGCCCCCGCAAGCCTAACAGCCCACTGGGAAAAAAGTCAAATTTTAAGGTAAGAAAAAAAAATGATTATTCAAATGCATTATCCCAAATAATGAAACTGACTGTCTGAAATAAGGAATATTGAACATCCTGAATCAAGGCAAATAAATGTTTAAACACAAATATTTAGAACTTTATATAAAAGTGCCCAACCATAGCTTAGAGTGTCACAAAAATAAGACTTACTTACCCCAGGACACTCATCTACATGTAGTAGAAAGCCAAACCAGTACTGAAACGAGAATCAGTAGAGGTAATGGTATATATAAGAGTATATCGTCGATCTGAAAAGGGAGGTAAGAGATGAATCTCTATGACCAATAACAGAGAACCTATGAAATAGACCCCGTAGAAGGAGATCATTGAATTCAAATAGGAAATACTCTCTTCACATCCCTCTGACATTCACTGCACGCTGAGAGGAAAACCGGGCTCCAACCTGCTGCGGAGCACATATCAACGTAGAATCTAGCACAAACTTACTTCACCACCTCCACAGGAGGCAAAGTTTGTAAAAACTGATTTGTGGGTGTGGTGAGGGGTGTATTTATAGGCATTTTGAGGTTTGGGAAACTTTGCCCCTCCTGGTAGGAATGTATATCCCATACGTCACTAGCTCATGGACTCTTGCTAATTACATGAAAGAAATACAACCTTAGACTTAGCGTGGGCGAGGTAGTTCATAAGCCTACTTATTTTGTTTGGCGTGTTAAGCCCTCTAATATTATGGGAGGTCAAGGCAGATATTTGACCCTTAAGGGAACTTGCCGATAATCCCTTCTCCAAACCTTCTTGGAGAAATGACAGAATTTTAGGAATCCTAACTCTACTCCAAGAGTAGCCCTTGGATTCACACCAATATAGGTATTTACGCCATATCTTATGGTAAATCTTTCTAGTCACAGGCTTACGAGCCTGAATCATGGTCTCAATAACCGAATCTGAAAATCCCTGCTTGGATAAAATTAAGCGTTCAATCTCCAAGCAGTCAGTTTCAGAGAAACTAGATTTGGATGAAGGAAGGGTCCCTGAAGTAGAAGGTCCTTCCTCAACAGAAGTCTCCAAGGTGGAAGAGATGACATTTCCACCAGGTCTGCATACCAAATCCTGCGAGGCCACGCAGGTGCAATGAGGATCACCAACGCCCTCTCCTGCTTGATTTGAGCAATGACCCGAGGAAGAAGACTGAAATTCCAAGGTACCGCCAGGGCGTCTATCAGTACAGCCTGAGTGTCCCTTGATCTCGATCCATACCTCGGAAGCTTGGCATTCTGTCAAGATACCATGAGATCCAATTCCGGCTGACTCCATTTAAGAAACAGGCTGGAAAACACTTCCGGATGGAGTTCCCACTCCCCAGGGTGAAAAGTCTGTCTGCTCAGGAAGTCCGCCTCCCAGTTGTCCACCCCTGGGATGTGGATCGCCAACAAACAGCAATTGTGGGTCTCCGCCCACTGAATTATCTTGGCTACCTCTGTCATGGCTGAGGAACTCCGCGTTCCTCCCTGATGATTGATGTAAGCCACTGAATTTATGTTGTCCGACTGGAATCTGATGAACCGGGCCGAGGTTAACTGAGCCCAGGCAAGAAGAGCATTGAAGATTGCCCTCAGCTCCAGAATATTTATGGGCAGAACAGACTCCGACTGAGTCCTGAGCCTTTAGAGAGCCCCAGAAGGCTGGTGTCTGTTGTCACAATCACCCAAGAGGGACTGCGAAAGCAGGTTCCCTGGGAGAGGTGATCCTGAGACAACCACCAAAGAAGAGACTCCTTTGTCTCCTGCTCCAGCTGTATTCGTGGAGACAAATCCGCACAATCTCCGTTCTACTGACTGAGCATGTCTAACTGCAGAGGTCTGAGGTGGAAACGAGCGAACGGGATGATGTCCATTGCCGCCACCATCAACCCGATTACCTCCATGCACTGAGCCACTGATGGCTGAGGAGCGGACTGAAGCGCTAGGCAAGAATCGAAAATATTTGATTTCCTGACTTCTGTCAGAAAAATCTTCATTGATAGTGAATCTATTATGGTTCCCAAGAAAGCTACCCTTGTATTCGGAACTAAAGAACTCTTTTCCAAATTTACCTTCCATCCGTGGGATCATAGGAAGGATAACAACATTTCCGTGTGGGACCTTGCCTGTTGAAAGGATGGTGCCTGGACCAAGATGTCGTCCAGATAGGGTGACACTGCAATGCCCCTTTGAGAAATTTCTGGGAGCTGTGGCAAGGCCGAATTGGAAGTGTTTGTCTAGAAATGCAAACCTTAGAAACTTGTGATGATCCCAGTGAAGAATCATTTTCTAACACCTAACTTTACCACTTCCTTGCTCTAACGTAGGCAAAGAGAATGACTGGGGTGGGAGGGAAGGGAGGTGATATTTAACAGATTTGCTGTGGTGCTCTTTGCCACCTCCTGCTGGGCAGGAGTGATATTCCCAATAGTAATTAGATGATTTGTGGACTCATCGTGTCAGTAAAAAGAAATGTTTCTATAGAATAAAATGTTTTCATTTGAATGTACTGTCTTGTTTACAAAGAGAGAAGCGCTCTACCAGGAACGAACAACAGCTCAGTGGCTTGTTCTATGGCGATTTACCACCCGGAAGCAGCCTCTTTTAGACCAGTGTGCTTTTCACAGAAGAAAACTTTCCTGAAGTATATCAGTCTGATCCTGCCAAGTAAGGTCAGTCCAGCCCCGAAATACCAGGCAATTCTCCTCTGAACAAGGAACATGACAACCCCAGACGATCGTTTCGGCCTCCTATGGGCCTCGTCAGTGAGGTGCAGCCACATTCCTCTAAGCACACTGGGCAAGGAGTCCACGTCTGGTTTCCCCCATCACCCATAGGGAGACTTCCCCAGGGTCATAATAATTTGCATACAAAGAGAGAAGCGCTCTACCAGGAACGAACAACAGCTCAGTGGCTTGTTCTATGGCGATTTACCACCCAGAAGCAGCCTCTTTTAGACCAGTGTGCTTTTCACAGAAGAAAACTTTCCTGAAGTATATCAGTCTGATCCTGCCAAGTAAGGTCAGTCCAGCCCCGAAATACCAGGCAATTCTCCTCTGAACAAAGAACATGACAACCCCAGACGATCGTTTCGGCCTCCTATGGGCCTCGTCAGTGAGGTGCAGCCACATTCCTCTAAGCACACTGGGCAAGGAGTCCACGTCTGGTTTCCACCATCACCCATAGGGAGACTTCCCCAGGGTCATAATAATTTGCATACAAAGAGAGAAGCGCTCTACCAGGAACGAACAACAGCTCAGTGGCTTGTTCTATGGCGATTTACCACCCGGAAGCAGCCTCTTTTAGACCAGTGTGCTTTTCACAGAAGAAAACTTTCCTGAAGTATATCAGTCTGTACTTGTTACTGTGACAGTGCAGGTAAAGCTCATTGCTCCTTGCTCAGTATAAAGGGTATCAAATTACTGAAAGTATCAAGGACCCATCATTGGCTAAATAAAAATTAAGAGTTTAATTTATATAGAGTCCTGTATAATACATGTTTGTTTCTGGAACTGGAAATACTGCAGAGCAACAAAGCAGGGAACAGTCTGTACCTTTGCAGTACTGTTGATGTCATCAGGATCCCCTTCTTCACATGACATCAGTGTCACATGGATAATATTCTCCACTGGATTAGTCAAAGTCAGCAAAACCTGACTCTCCTAAAACAGGAGAGAAACAATACATCTTATAACAGTTCAGAAAAAGAAATGTTATGTACAGTGCCATAGCTCTTATAAACAGAGGTATATTGTTTTATAACCGTTTGTGAGTAACAACATGGGCTAGAGTCAAAATATGGTTTAATTTAAAAGGAACACAGATTTAATTAGTAAAATAGATACAAATAACTATATAAAAACATGATTTATGTTAATTTTAGTACCTGTATTAAGACATACGTGAAAGTAATGCCTTCTGCTGGTTAACCATAGCATGTATATGTCTTAAACAGGTTTTAAACTACTTTAAGAAAAATTTAAAGGGACAGTCTACACCTTAGTCATTTTAAAGTCTTACCTTAGATTAAGCAGCAAATATCCTCCTGCGTCTCTTTCTATATCATGCAGCAGGAATGATAGTTATTTTGAAATGAATTATATTCCTGGCCAGTTTGAAATGGGTGCCACGCTTCACCCACTGATGAGATCACGATCTTGGCTGCATATTGCTTTCAATCACAAAAGGTTCACTAGTTGGATTCAACAGTCAGTGCATAGATGCAGTCCAGAATCGTGATGTCATCGGAGAGTGGAGCTTGGCAGCCATTTCAAACTGGCCAGAAACAATATTCATTATAAAATAACTTTTTACCATTCCTGCTGCATGATATAGAAAGGGGCACAAAAAGCTATTTGCAGCTTAATCTAAGGTAAAACTTTAAGATGAGTAAGGTGTAGACTGTCCCTTTAAGTTAACTGCATTGTTTACACACATCTCCTTTAGCTCACTGGACCCATTTTGTGTTCAGACATATTTTTTTTTTTTTAAAGTAAAGTTTCTTTTAAATCATTGTATTATAGTGAGATATCGCTCAACAATCATTGCAAAAGCATTATACCAGCAACTGATGATATGTTGTCATCTCAAGAATAGTGGAAACATTGCACACATAATTATTATAAAATTGGCGTCAAGTTTCGATAAATAGCTATTTAATTCATCTGTCTGTGACCCTTGAAGGAAAAATCCCATTATAGCTTTAAAGGGAAAGTCTACACCAGAATTTGTATTGTTTTAAAAGATCGATAATCCCTTTATTACCCATTCCCCAGTTTTGCATAACCAACACAGTTATATTAATATACTTTTAACCTCTGTGATTTTCTTGTATCTAATCCTCTGCAAATTGCCCCTTTATTTCAGTTCTTTTGACAGACTTGCAGTTTAGCCAACCAGTGCCTGCTCCCAGATAACTTCACGTGCACGAGCATCTATCTATATGAAATACATGAACTAACACCCTCTAGTGGTGAAAAACTGTTAAAATGCATTCTGAAAAGAGGTGGCCTTCAAGTTCTAAGAAATTAGCATATGAACCTCCTAGTTTAAGCTTTCAACTAAGAATACCAAGAGAACAAAGCAAAATTGATGATACAAGTAAATTGGAAAATTGTTCAAAATTACATGCTCTATCTGAATCATGAAAGTTTATTTTGGCCTAAGACTGTCCCTTTAAAGGGAGTGTGTACTGTAAAATTGTGTTCCCCTTAAAGTTTTTCCAGTAACTTGTTTACCAATTGCAGAATATAGCATTTATGGGAAAATGCTCCTTTGGGTTTAATTTTTGTATATGTAATAGCTGCACCACAACCTGTTACAATGGGCTGCAAATGCAGGTTCAGCAGATCACATTATCTTATTCTTTTTAAACACAAATACTTCCATTTCTTATCTCTGCCTGAGATAACAGTTAAAAATGAACATTATATTAACTCACACCCCTCACTGGATAATGTCCTCCACTTGATCTTGTTTACATATCTTCTCTATCACCAGTACTTATTTAAATGTTCAATATAGGTTGGGATACAATAGACAAAAGCAGCTATTTAGGAGCAATTTGTAAACAATTTAATACAATCCAGCAGGTACAATTGATCATGGAGAACACATTAAAGAGATAGTAAACACCAAAAATGTTATAGTTTAAAAAGAAAGTTAATTCCTTTATTTAGCATTCCCCAGTTTTGCATAACCAACACAGCTAAAGAAATATACTTTTTACCTCTGTAATTACCTTGTATCTAAGCTTCTGCAGACAGCCTCTTTATCTCAGATCTTTTGACAGACTTGCATTTCAAGCAATCATTGCTGACTCCAAAATAACTTCACATGCATGAGCACAGTGTTATCTATATGAAGCACGTGAACTAATGCCCTCTAGCTGTGAAAAACTGTCAAATGCATTCAGCTGAGAGGCGGCCTTCAAGGGCATAAAAATTAGCATATGAGCCTACCTAGGTTTAGCTTTCCACTAAGAACAACAAGAGAACAAAGCAAAATTGATGATAAAAGTAAATTAGATAGTTGTTTAAAATTACATGCCCTTTCTGAATCATGAAAGTTTCATTTGGACTTTACTAACCCTTTAAAGGAAAGAAAAATGTACAGTACACTGTCCATTTAAACTGGAAAATAATGACAAATGTAAATAGAGAAATGCTGCAAGAGTTTAGAGTCAAGAGCAATCAGACAGAAGAAAAATACACTGAACCCTACATGGTTTTATAAAAAGCTTCTCTGCATAATGCAGAGCCTTTGAGAGCTCAAGATTTTCATCCATTATAGAACAATTAAAATTAAAGGAACAGTCTATAATATAATTTATATCGTTTTAAAAAGTAAATTTATGTTTACCTGATAAATTAATTTCTTCTATGGTACGACGAGTCCACGGATTCATCCTTTACTTGTGGGATATTATCCTCCTGCTAACAGGAAGTGGCAAAGAGTACCACAGCAGAGCTGTCTATATAGCTCCTCCCTTAGCTCCACCCCCCAGTCATTTGACCAAAGGTACAGGAAGAAAAAGGAGAAACTAAAAGGTGCAGAGGTGACTGAGGTTTAAAATCAAAAAATATAATCTGTCTTAAAATGACAGGGCGGGCCGTGGACTTGTCGTACCATAGAAGAAATTAATTTATCAGGTAAGCATAAATTTACTTTTCTTCTATAAAGGTACGACGAGTCCATGGATTCATCCTTTACTTGTGGGATACAATACCAAAGCTACAGGACACGGATGAACGGGAGGGACAAGACAGATGGTTAAACAGAAGGCACCACTGCTTGAACTTTTCTCCCAAAAATAGCCTCCAAAGAAGCAAAAGTATCAAATTTGTAAAATTTGGAAAAGGTATGAAGCGAAGACCAAGTCGCAGCCTTACAAATCTGTTCAAAAGAAGCATAATTTTTAAAAGCCCATGTGGAAGCCACCGCTCTAGTAGAGTGAGCTGTAATCCTTTCAGGAGGCTGCTGTCCAGCAATCTCGTATGCCAAACGGATGATGCTTTTCAGCCAAAAAGAAAGAGGTAGCCGTAGCTTTTTGACCTCTACGTTTTCCAGAATAGACAACAAACAAATTAGATGTTTGACGGAAATCTTTGGTTGCTTGCAAGTAAAACTTCAAAGCACGAACCACGTCCAAGTTGTGCAACAGACGCTCCTTCTTAGAGGAAGGATTAGGACACAGGGAAGGAACAACAATTTCCTGATTAATGTTCTTATTAGTAACAACCTTAGGAAGGAATCCAGGTTTAATACGCAAAACCACCTTATCAGCATGGAAAACAAGATAAGGCGAGTCGCATTGTAATGCAGATAGTTCAGAAACTCTTCGAGCCGAAGAGATAGCAACTAAAAACAGAACTTTCCAAGATAAAAGCTCAATATCTATGGAATGCATAGGTTCAAACGGAACCCCTTGAAGAACTTTAAGAACTAAATTCAAGCTCCATGGCGGAGCGACAGGTTTAAACGCAGGCATGATTCTAACTAAAGCCTGAAAGAACGAATGAACGTCTGGAACATCTGCCAGACGCTTGTGCAGTAGAATTGATAAAGCAGATATCTGTCCCTTTAAGGAACTAGCTGAAAGCCCCTTCTCCAATCCTTCTTGGAGAAAGGACAAAATCCTAGGAATCCTGATCTTACTCCATGAGTAGCCTTTGGATTCGCACCAATAAAGATATTTACACCATATCTTATGATAAATTTTCCTAGTGACAGGCTTTCGAGTCTGAATCAAGGTATCTATGACCGACTCAAGAGAAACCCCGCTTGGATAAAATCAAGCGTTCAATCTCCAAGCAGTCAGCCGCAGAGAAACTAGATTTGGATGCTGAAACGGACCTTGAATCAGAAGGTCGTGTCTCAGTGGCAGAGTCCATGGTGGAAAGGATGACATGTCCACCAGGTCTGCATACCAAGTCCTGCGTGGCCACGCAGGTGCTATCAAAATCACTGAAGCTCTCTCCTCCGAGGAAGGAGAGGAAATGGTGGAAACACATAAGCCAGGTTGAACGACCAGGGTACTGCTAGAGCATCTATCAGTACTGCCTGAGGATCCCTTGACCTGGACCCGTAACAAGGAAGTTCGGCGTTCTGACGAGACGCCATCAGATCCAATTCTGGTGTGCCCCATTGCTGAATCAATTGTGCAAACACCTCCGGATGGAGTTCCCACTCCCCCGGATGAAAAGTCTGACGACTTAGAAAATCCGCTTCCCAGTTCTCCACTCCTGGGATATAGATTGCTGATAGATGGCAAGAGTGATTCTCTGCCCATCAAATTATTTTGGTAACCTCTATCATTGCTAGAGAACTTTGTTCCCCCCTGATGATTGATATATGCTACAGTCGTGATATTGTCCGACTGGAATCTTATGAATCTGGCCAAAGCCAGCTGAGGCCACGCCTGAACCTCGTTGAATATTGCTCTCAGTTCTAGAATATTTATCGGGAGGAGAGCCTCCTCCTGAGACCACAAACCCTGTGCTTTCAGGGAATTCCAGACTGCACCCCAGCCTAATAGGCTGGGGTCCGTTGTCACTATGACCCACGCTGGCCTGCGGAAACACATTCCCTGGGACAGATAATCCTGAGACAACCACCAAAGAAGAGAGGCTTTGGTCTCTTGATCCAGATTTATCTGAGGAGATAAATCTGCATAATCCCCATTCCACTGATTGAGCATGCATAGTTGCAGTGGTCTGAGATGCAAGCGAGCAAACTGAACTATGTCCATTGCCGCTACCATTAGTCCGATTACCTCCATACACTAAGCCACTGACGGCCGAGGAATGGAATGAAGAGCTCGGCAGGTGGTTAAAATCTTTGATTTCCTGACCTCCGTCAGAAAAAATGTCATGTCCACCGAATCTATCAGAGTTCCCAGGAATGGAACTCTTGTGAGAGGGATAAGTGAACCCTTTTTTACGTTCAACTTCCACCCGTGAGATCTTAGAAAAGCCAACACGATGTCCGTGTGAGAGTTGGCTGGTTGGTAAGTCGACGCCTGAATTAAGATATCGTCCAGATAAGGCGCCACTGCTATGCCCCGCGGCCTTAGAACCGCCAGAAGGGACCCTAGCACCTTTGTGAAAATTCTGGGAGCTGTGGCCAACCCGAAGGGAAGAGCCACAAACTGGTAATGCTTGTCCAGAAAGGCGAACCTGAGGAACTGGTGATGATCTTTGTGGATAGGGATGTGTAGATACGCATCCTTTAAGTCCACGGTGGTCATATATTGACCTTCCTGGATCATTGGTAAAATAGTCCGAATGGTCTCCATCTTGAAGGATGGGACTCTGAGGAATTTGTTTAGGATCTTGAGATCTAAAATTGGTCTGAAGGTTCCCTCTTTTTTGGGAACCACAAACAGATTGGAGTAAAAGCCCTGCCCCTGTTCTGCTTTCAGAACTGGGCGGATCACTCCCATGGTATATAGGTCTTCTACACAGCGTAAGAATGCCTCTCTTTTTGTCTGGTTTGCAGACAATTGAGAAAGATGGAATCTCCCCCTTGGAGAAGAATCTTTGAAATCTAGAAGATACCCCAGGGTTACGATTTCTAAAGCCCAGGAGTCCTGAACGTCTCTTGCCCAAGCCTGAGCAAAGAGAGAAAGTCTGCCCCCTACTAGATCCGGTCCCGGATCTGGAGCTACCCCTTCATGCTGTCTTGGTGGCAGCAGCGGGCTTCTTGGCCTGTTTACCTTTGTTCCAAGTCTGGTTAGGTCTCCAGACTGACTGGGATTGAGCAAAATTCCCCTCTGGTTTTGCAGCAGGGGAAGAGGTAGAGGGACCACCTTTGAAGTTTCGAAAGGAACGAAAATTATTTTGTTTGGTCCTCATCTTATTTGTCTTATCCTGAGGAAGGGCATGGCCTTTCCCTCCAGTGATGTCTGAAATGATCTCTTTCAGTTCAGGCCCGAATAGGGTCTTACCTTTGAAAGGGATGGCTAAAAGCTTAGATTTTGATGACACATCAGCAGACCAGGACTTAAGCCATAACGCTCTACGCGCTAAAATGGCAAAACCTGAATTCTTTGCTGCTAATTTAGATAGTTGAAAAGCGGCATCTGTAATGAAAGAATTAGCTAGCTTGAGAGCCCTAATTCTATCCAGAATATCATCTAATGGGGTCTCAACCTGAAAAGCCTCCTCCAGAGCCTCGCCTAAATTCGGAAAAAAACACCCCCAGCACCTCGCCACAGCCCTGCTGTGGCGCCTACCTGCCCTCAGGGATAGTAAATATGGGGTTAAAGCTTCGATTTGGCCCAAAACATTCACAAGGGCCCTCAGGAGTTGGAGCTTGCTGCTTGCTGAGTGAAAACAACTGCACATCTGAGGCGCGAAAATAGGCCCCGCTCATCTCACTCGATGTCTCTACAGCCTCAAAGAACCGCACCAGAGCGGTTTTAAACTAGCCATGTGGGTTCTGAGACCCAAAAAATAAGCCAAGTGTACCCTCAATAAAGTTGCCCAAAAAACGTTATTGCCCACAAAACGTTAAAAGCACTCCCAGTTACAAAACGTTTGCCCACAAACATTCAAAAACTCAGTGTCAACCATTTTTTAATTAGCCCCTTATTGCAAGCTTGGTAATGCCCTTCTATAGTTCTTGGGATTACTGCTTACCCTCATGGGGATACTGTCAGCCTTTCTGAAATACACAGTCTCTCCAGAAAAAATGACTGAACATACCTCACTGCTATATAGCATGAAAACGTTCCTCACACTGAAGTTTCCTGCACTCCTCAGCCTCTGTGGGAACTGTACTGGATCTTAGTGACAAATGCTAAGATCATCATCCTCCAGGCAGAAGTCTTCATCCATCTGCTGCCTGAGAGTAAACAGTACACACCGGTACCATTTAAAACAAAAAACTCTTGCTTGAAGAAATTAAAAACTAATATTTTATCACCTCTTTCACTTTACCCTTCCTAGTACTTAGAGTAGGCAAAGAGAATGACTGGGGGTGGTGCTAAGGGAGGAGCTATATAGACAGCTCTGCTGTGGTGCTCTTTGCCACTTCCTGTTAGCAGGAGGATAGTATCCCACAAGGATGAATCCGTGGACTTGTCGTACCTTATAGAAGAAAGATAGATGATCCCTTTATTGCCCATTTCCCAGTTTTGCATAACCAACACAGTTATAATAATACGTGTTTTACCTCTAATTACCTTGTATCTAAGCATCTTCTGACAGCCCCCTGATCACATGACTTTATTATCTATTGACTTGCATTTTAGCCAAATTGTGTTCATGACTTAGTTATTTGAGTCAGCACAACACTGAACTGTTATCTATATGGCCCACATGTACTAGCAGTCTCCTGTTGTGAAAAGCAAATAAAAAATCATGTGATAAGAGGCTGTCTATAGAGCCTTTGAAACAGACAGAATAGTAAATATACTCATGAAATATTTAAGAACTAATGGTGCCACTCACTTTCATATGGCGTAAATTAGGAATAGACATAATCCTCACTTCTGGTATG
This sequence comes from Bombina bombina, assembly GCF_027579735.1. Taxonomy (NCBI): domain Eukaryota; kingdom Metazoa; phylum Chordata; class Amphibia; order Anura; family Bombinatoridae; genus Bombina; species Bombina bombina. The sequence goes on from NC_069504.1 coordinate 989,419,761, forward strand.
TAGTTCCTGCAGAATAAGAGATACACAGTATGTCAGCTTTTAGATTGGATTCTCTACCCCTAGGTCATGTGGTATTTGTTCATAATAAAAACAAAAGATTCTAAATCATAGATGAAATGCTCATGAGTGTCAAAACAAGAACAATGCAGGCAGTTTATGAAAATGGAAATGTTGGTGTTGACTGGCAGAGTGAAACACAATTCCACCAATCACCTGCTGTGTTAAGCTCAGGAGCTGCAATGCTTGAGAGGCTTTATTCAAATGCATGGGTGAAACACCTAGAGTTTCACAGTAAGTAAAAAATGCTCTAATGAACTATAACGTCATATTTTTCAGTTACAATGCTGTTTGCCCTGTTAGGGCCAGATTACTAGTGGAGCGCTATTTAACGCTGCTGCCAGAACATTAACTGCGCTAGAAGTAAGCTTTTGTTGCGCTCGTCGGGTTGTGCTTGTATTAAGAGTTGAAAGCAAACTGTTTTCGCTCGCACGATTACCCAACGGTGTAAAAAGCCAACATTAGAATATCGTATGCGCGATAACCTATTCCCCATAGCAGTTAATGGAGCAAAAAAAGTGGGGAAAAAAACCCCAACCATACTCGTGCACAAACACGAATGCATATTTTCATGTGTGATAACCCTACATGAAAATATGAATATTTCACATTCAAATATTCTTTACATAGGATATGAGATATAGATATATAGACATACACACACACACATACATATATACTTAGAACATATTCTGCTATATGCAGAACATTGGAATGTCAAATATTTACAGTAGATACATAGTTAAAACCTTTATTAAAAATGAATATTGTATAAATATGCTTTTCATCAACTTAAAGGGACAAGAAACCAAAATTTTTCCACAATTTGGATAGTACATACAATGTTTAACAACTTTCCAATTTACTTCTATTATCAAATTTGGTTCATTATCCTTTGCTGAAGGGACAGCATTGCACTACTGACACTAGTTAGCCAATCACAAGAGACAAATGTGGGCAAGCACCAATCAGCAACTAGCTCCCACTAGTGTAGGATATGTGCGTATTCTATTTCAACTAGGGATGCCAAGAGAAAAAGAAGCACATTTGAAAATAGAAGTAAATTTAAAAGGGTGTGTGTGTATTATGTATTTGGGTGTTTATATGTGTTTATGTTTGTAAATACATATATATGTGTAGTGTTATAGGAGCGCCTAAAGGTGGATTCCTGCTGCTAAAAAAGTTCTTCCCTCAAAGAGAACTAAATGGTGGATAAGAAGGAAAAATGGGGTTTATTTAGCAGCGCTAAAAAAAAAGCTAGGAAATGATGATACCAACAGTAACAGTCTGTGAATCCCTCACAGTGAAGAATATCAGCGGTTGCAACCAGGACAGATTAAGGTACCTCTACACTAATTTGCACTACGGTTTTTAAAACACGCAAACTGAACTTTAAAGATATCAAGGTATTCATATGTTAAATTAACCATTTCCATTAACCACGATTGTTTTGGCACCTAAATAAGAATAACGGCTGTTTTTTGCCTTTTTAACTATCCAGCACACCTGCGCTAATTATATGTCCAAGGAAAGTAACTGTGTAACTTTATAACGGTATTTGTTACTGAAGAACTGTAAAGCTGTTACGCTCAACTTCTAATCACAGTTGAACCAAAGCCGTTACGCTCACTTTCTAATTACAGTTGAATCAATTTAAACATTAGCGCTGAATCTATTTGCTTTTAATATATTAGGATTGATACATTTGTGCCTTTAAATATTCAATTCACCATTTATCTTAGAAATTTGTTGCTTGCCATATGTTATCTATAGAATTAATTCCTTTATACCTGGAATTCTAGGGTTTATCAATATATGGTTCTAGTCTGTTTCTATAAGTGTTGTATAAGGGAGACGTCCCTTTATTAATTAGGAATAGCATTTGCTGTTGTTTTTATGTGTTATAAGAATTTTTAAATAAACAAGATTGTATAAAACATAAATTAGATTGGTATCATCATTTCCTAGCTTTTTTTAGCGCTGCTAAATAAACCCCATTTTTTTCTGTAAATACATATATACACACACACACATTTATACATACATATACATCTTTAGACATGTATATGTATGTAAACATGTATGAGCACTTTGCAGCCCGAGACCTCATATCTTTGAGTCCTTATAACTTGTGTGCAATATTTTTTTAATAATTTTTTATTAGATGGTATTATTATGAGTAAGTGTAAAGTACTTTGTAATGTATTTTTTTGTGTGTTTTGTGACACTTTTGTTTTGCAAAAGTTAACCAGAGCTCTGAGGACGCTATAATTATTCTAGCGTAAATCGCGATTGAGCTCAGGCAATCGTGTTTACTTTCAACTCGTAACACTAGCAGTAAACTAGATGAGCGCATACACCCATGATAAACACCTTTTCGCTTGTGCGCTAACATTAGCGCTCCACTCAATCTAGCCCTTAATATTTTAAAGGGTCATACACAACCATTTAAAAACAGCTGGTCTGGCCAGCAAACTTTCAAATGGCGCCCTAATCCTTTATTTTAATTCTTTTTTGAAAATGTTTACATTTTGATGTTCACTTCCAGCTGCTTTCCGGTTATTGCAGTGATGCCTCGATATCGAGGCATCCTGCAATAACAATTTTTACCCCTCCGGTACAGAAAGAGCCACTCTGTGGCCCTCTCTACACCGGACATCGATGGCCGCATTCGTTCATGGGTGGGAGCTGAAGTGGGAGGCGGGTGGGCGGCCATCGATGGGTTCTGAGCTTGAGAGGGAGTGGGATAGTCGGGGGCACGCACGGACGCACGCGCGTGCACGGGGAGGGAGCGGGTGGGAACCGCTACACTACAGAAAAAGAAAGTAGTATAAGTGGGAGAAAGGGGAGAGGGAATGCCCCAAAAAGTAATCTAAGGGATCTGGGAGGGGGTGGGAAGCTACACTACAGAGAGAAAAAAAAAAAAAATTAATTATATTGTAAACTGGGTACTGGCAGACAACTGCCAGTACCCAAGATGGCTGCCAAGAAGGTAGAGGGGGAGGTTAGAGAGCTGTTTAGGATGGGGGGGGTCAGGGAGGATCCTACACAGCAGCATATATTTAAATATGCAAAGAAAAAAAAAGAAAGAAAAAAAGGGATGCCTTATTTTAATACTGGCAGACTTTCTGCCAGTACTTAAGATGGCGGGGAGAATTGTGGGGTGGGGGAGGTAAGAGAGCTGTTTGGGAGGGATCAGGGGGTGTGATGTGTCAGGTGGGAGGCTGATCTCTACACTAAAGCTAAAATTAACACATAATACACATGTGGTGCGCAGTGGCATTTAGCGGCCTTCTAATTACTAAAAAGCAACGCCAAAGCCATATATGTCTGCTATTTCTGAACAAAGGGGGTCCAAGAGAAAAATTTACAACCATTTATGCCATAATTGCACAAGCTGTTTGTAAATAATTTCAGTGAGAAACCTAAAGTTTGTGAAAAAATTTGTTAAAAAGTGAACAATTTTTTTTTATTTGATCCCATTTAGCAGTGAAATGGTGGCATGAAATATACCAAAATGGGCCTAGATCAATACTTTGGGATGTCTTCTAAAAAAAATATATACATGTCAAGGGATATTCAGGAATTCCTGAAAGATATCAGTGTTCCAATGTAACTAGCGCTAATTTTGAAAAAAAGTGGTTTGGAAATAGCAAAGTGCTACTTGTACTTATGGCCGTATAACTTGCAAAAAAGCAAACAACATGTAAACATTGGGTATTTCTAAACTCTGGACAAAATTTAGAAACTATTTAGCATGGGTGTTTTTTGGTGGTTGTAGATGTGTAACAGATTTTGGGGGTCAAAACTAGAAAAAGTGTGTTTTTTCCATTTTTCTTCAATATTTTATATTTTTTTTATAGTAAATGATAAGATATGATGAAAATAATGGTATCTTTAGACAGTCCATTTAATGGCGAGAAAAACGGTATATAATATGTGTGGGTACAGTAAATGAGTAAGAGGAAAATTACAGCTAAACACAAACACCGCAAAAATGGAAAAATAGCCTTGGTCCCAAACGGACAGAAAATGGAAAAGTGCTGTGGTCATTAAGGGGTTAAAGTGTAAAATATCTGCAGCTGAACTCACCCTCTGGTAATAGTAATCTATTTTCTGCTCAAAGAATATGGGGGGGGGGGGGGTCTGCTTTCCAATAAAGGCAATACAGACTCTAGTTGCTGTATAAATTACCATTGAAAGGCTACTTTCAGACAATTTTCCTTAAATGTGCCACTAGGAGGTCAAAAACACCTCCCATCTCTCTTAGTTTAACGTATAGCCCAGAAAAGAATAGGAAACCTATAGGTTGGAAGACCAAGTAAAATCTCCAGATTTATGCTTACTTAGTTTGGGGACAGCCGCTAAAACTGTCACTATTTTTTACATTATTTTTTTACTTCTGGAGTAAAATCAGTAATTTCTTCCAGAGTGTTAAAGGGACAATATACACTAATTGTCATATAACTGCATGTAATAGACACTACTATAAAGAATAGGATGCATAAATACAGATATAAAAATCCAGTATAAAAACTGTTTAAAAACTTACTTAGAAGCTCTCAGTTTAGCTCTGTTGAATTTGACCCAAACTGCAAAAACATGATTTCTAGCTGTAGAGACTCAATACTGAGGAGAAAAAGCCCGGGAACAGTAAGGAGCAGAACTACAGCCAGGAGAAAAAGCCCAGGAACAGTGAGGAGCAGAACTACAGCCAGGAGAAAAAGCCCAGGAACAGTGAGGAGCAGAACTACAGCCAGGAGAAAAAGCCCGGGAACAGTGAGGGGCAGAACTACAGCCAGGAGAAAAAGCCCAGGAACAGTGAGGGGCAGAACTACAGCCAGGAGAAAAAGCCCAGGAACAGTGAGGAGCAGAACTACAGCCAGGAGAAAAAGCCCAGGAACAGTGAGGAGCAGAACTACAGCCAGGAGAAAAAGCCCAGGAACAGTGAGGAGCAGAACTACAGCCAGGAGAAAAAGCCCGGGAACAGTGAGGAGCAGAACTACAGCCAGGAGAAAAAGCCCAGGAACAGTGAGGAGCAGAACTACAGCCAGGAGAAAAAGCCCGGGAACAGTAAGGAGCAGAACTACAGCCAGGAGAAAAAGCCCAGGAACAGTGAGGAGCAGAACTACAGCCAGGAGAAAAAGCCCGGGAAAAGTGAGGAGCAGAACTACAGCCAGGAGAAAAAGCCCAGGAACAGTGAGGAGCAGAACTACAGCCAGGAGAAAGCCCGGGAACAGTGAGGAGCAGAACTACAGCCAGGAGAAAAAGCCCGGGAACAGTGAGGAGCAGAACTACAGCCAGGAGAAAAAGCCCGGGAACAGTGAGGAGCAGAACTACAGCCAGGAGAAAAAGCCCGGGAACAGTGAGGAGCAGAACTACAGCCAGGAGAAAAAGCCCGGGAACAGTGAGGGGCAGAACTACAGCCAGGAGAAAAAGCCCGGGAACAGTGAGGGGCAGAACTACAGCCAGGAGAAAAAGCCCGGGAACAGTGAGGGGCAGAACTACAGCCAGGAGAAAAAGCCTGGGAACAGTGAGGAGCAGAACTACAGCCAGGAGAAAAAGCCCGGGAACAGTGAGGGGCAGAACTACAGCCAGGAGAAAAAGCCTGGGAACAGTAAGGAGCAGAACTACAGCCAGGAGAAAAAGCCGGTGCTGCAGTAAATAAAAAAATATTACGCAGCACCCCTCCACTGGCTTACCAGGCATGCCAATCCATATGAGTGCAGCAGTATCCAGTACAGATATCGAGTACAGCAGAGGATTGCAGAAGGAAATACCTGTGTCACTCAGGTGGAGGCTAGGGAAGAGTGCCAGCGACACCTGAGGGTAGTTATGGCTGAAGCCCGGGAACAGTGAGGGGCAGAACTACAGCCAGGAGAAAAAGCCCGGGAACAGTGAGGGGCAGAACTACAGCCAGGAGAAAAAGCCTGGGAACAGTGAGGGGCAGAACTACAGCCAGGAGAAAAAGCCCGGGAACAGTGAGGGGCAGAACTACAGCCAGGAGAAAAAGCCTGGGAACAGTAAGGAGCAGAACTACAGCCAGGAGAAAAAGCCCGGGAACAGTGAGGGGCAGAACTACAGCCAGGAGAAAAAGCCTGGGAACAGTAAGGAGCAGAACTACAGCCAGGAGAAAAAGCCCGGGAAAAGTAAGGAGCAGAACTACAGCCAGGAGAAAAAGCCTGGGAACAGTAAGGAGCAGAACTACAGCCAGGAGAAAAAGCCCGGGAACAGTGAGGAGCAGAACTACAGCCAGGAGAAAAAGCCCGGGAACAGTGAGGAGCAGAACTACAGCCAGGAGAAAAAGCCGGTGCTGCAGTAAATAAAAAAATATTACGCAGCACCCCTCCACTGGCTTACCAGGCATGCCAATCCATATGAGTGCAGCAGTATCCAGTACAGATATCGAGTACAGCAGAGGATTGCAGAAGGAAATACCTGTGTCACTCAGGTGGAGGCTAGGGAAGAGTGCCAGCGACACCTGAGGGTAGTTATGGCTGAAGTCCCATTAGGGAAATACTGTGAACATTCAGGGTATTCCTATGTCCCTGTATCATTCAGCTGCTGTGAAGAGTCTTTTCTGTAAATTATACTTCCTAGGGACTCTGGGTCTCACATAGGTCTGAGCTCCTAATTTGTAATCCATTAGCAAGTATCTGGAACAATCTCTATTCTCAACCAACTCCTACGAGGCCAAGAACAAAACTAAGAGAGAGAGATGGGAGGGATTTTAAGATTTTATATGGGATATTGGCCTTCTCCTAGTGGCAGGATATATATCCCATATGTTATGGAGGACTGTGGACCATCATTTTATGAAAGAAATTAGAATTTCTTTTCATAGTGCTTGTATTTGCTTTAGCTCTACGTAAGCTGTTGAATGTTAATTATGTAAACATTTTAGTTTATAGGTTGCCCCAGATGTTTGCAGAGGAACAATAAGTGGGAAACATTTGAAGGAAATAAATTACATAAAGTGAAACAAAGTACAAGTCAAACAGCACTATTTTAATTAAGCAAAATGATATAACAGGGTTGGGATGGTTATGTAACTAATGTAGACTAGCAGACATTACATATGAAGAGCTTATCTAGAGTTTAGTAAAGCTTCTGTCATTGATACAAGATAGCAGATTAGAGCTATCAGAAAGGTAATCACCACAGCATAAAGTAAGAACAAGCGCTGAGTATTCAGTATACAGTGAGCAGCAAAGTGTAACCGGACTCAATGGAAAGCAGTTTTCAAGTGGAGGCACCAGGCAGTGCTAAAACTTCTTAGCCTTGGGTAAAAACAAACAATGCTATAAAAGCTTTTTCTTTTAAAAAATTTTTTACAAGAAGATAAGTGAGTAACACTGAGACCCAAATATCTGTCCAGCTCACGCTGGCACTGCCAGACTCTGTCAATAAAGCCCATCAAGCTCTATTTCTGTTGACATTTGTTGAAATATAAAATCAAATAAAAAAAAAAAAGAAGAATGGACTAGTGTATGAGATTTAAATGCAGTAAATTGAAAAACATAACTTATTAAAATTACAAAAACTAAAATGTAGAAAACAGATTTTACAAACAGCGTCAAAAGGTGTAATTATTATTGAACCTGTGCAGTTTTATAAATCAGCAAGTATTTACATATACCGCCCTACATTTCATATGTATTGTGTAAAATCTTATACATGTTTTTCCAGCAAAATGCACACAACTTCCTATAAACACGGAAAAGATCCCAAATTAAAAACAGAACAAGTATGCAAATGTAGACTCACAGAGCTACCAGCTGGATCTTAAACTTGATAGATGTTGGATTAAATTCTGGTTTACTCAGATTGTGTTCACACTTCTGTGAGGAAACAAAACAAAAAAAACACAATAAGAAAGAGAAAAAATGTATATATATATGTATATATATATATATATATATATATATATATATATATATATATATATATATATATATATATATATATATATATATATATATATATATATATAGTAATAACAGCAAAAAGAGCACTCACCGGGACTATCACTGATATAGCATAATGAGCTTTTTATTTATACAGGTAACGTTTCGGGGATTCCAACCCCGTCCTCAGACCTTACATAACACACAATAAGTCTTACCTTAAATACCCTCCACCGACTGAGCATATCGCTGTACCGGAAGTCGACCGGCGTTCTGCCCGCACCACTGCGCATGCCCAGAGCGTCGGCATGACAACCGGACCCAGCGTCATGCTTGAAAAAATATACACATAACACCGTGGTTAAAAACATGAACATGGAGTAAGTGGAAAACAATGCAGCCTCACGTTTAATCTAAAGTAAGCACAAGAAATTACCTGCTAACCTAATATATAAATTTCGATACTAGAACACGTATTACCTTGTGATATTTGTACCTGAGGTAACAAAGAGCTGAATAGTTGTATCATTTTATTGCATTTACTTGCCTATGAACCGATACTACCTATCATCTTAAATATATTTCAATTTTTTAGCTACACATACTAATAGATCCTAGATCCTAAGGAACACTATATATTTCCTAAGCAGACAATACGAAGATATAACAACCTATAGAATCTGTATACCTGAATACACTGTTTGTCTGATGTCTATTCTGCAATAACCTTGCTAGTGAATTAGGGGCCAAATCAATTGCTAAAATTATTGGGTACTATAGAAAACAGTGCCAGTCTAGGTGGGTATTAAGCCCACCAGGTACAATAATACCTAAATTAAAAATCCATCTCGATTCGCACTGGAGCAAGATCCTGTCTCTATCTCCACCCCTCGTAAGTGGTGGTATGTGATCTATGATCACGTATCTCAAGTCCGCCACCGTATGGCCCTTCAGCGCAAAATGTCGTGCAACTGGTTGTTCCGAATCGTGATTTTTAATTGCCAATCGGATTGCCGTGCGGTGATTAGCCATACGGGTGCGGAGGTCGTCAATAGTTTTTCCGACATAGAATAACCCGCACGGACAATGTAACAAATACACAATATGTGTGGTCGTGCAGGTTACTCTATGTCGGATGGTATATCTCTGGTTAGTTGTAGGATGGGTAAAAAATTTGGCATTAGTTAGACCATTGCACGTAGTGCAACCCATGCACTTGTAACAACCAGGCTTGGAAGTCTGTAACCAGTTCTTTTTTGTGTAGTTGTGGACCGGGTCCACTTTTACCAGGATATCACGTAGTGATCTTGCTCTTCTGTATCCCACTTGAGGGTGTAAAGTCCCTTTGAAAGGTAACTTTTTATCGCTCTCTATAATGTTCCAATTCTTTTTCAACAGCTGATGCATGTTGTATTTGTCAGCAGTGTACTCAGTAGAGAGCGTCATTCTTTGATTTTGCTTCCGAGTTCCACTCGTCTGTAGAGCCTCATCTTGAGACATAGAGGTAAATCGTCCCAGATGCTTATCAATCTTCTTTTCTTGATAGCCTCTCTTCAGGAATCTTGATTTCATCTCCTGAAGTTGTTGTTGTGCACTTTCTTGATTGCTGTTGTTTCGAATGACCCTCTTAAATTGTGAGATGGGTAGTGCATCTGAAAATCAAGATTCCTGAAGAGAGGCTATCAAGAAAAGAAGATTGATAAGCATCTGGGACGATTTACCTCTATGTCTCAAGATGAGGCTCTACAGACGAGTGGAACTCGGAAGCAAAATCAAAGAATGACGCTATCTACTGAGTACACTGCTGACAAATACAACATGCATCAGCTGGTGAAAAAGAATTAGAACATTATAGAGAGCGATAAAAAGTTAACTTTCAAAGGGACTTTGCACCCTCAAGTGGGATACAGAAGAGCAAGATCACTACGTGATATCCTGGTAAAAGTGGAACCGGTCCACAACTACACAAAAAAGAACTGGTTACAGACTTCCAAGCCTGGTTGTTACAAGTGCATGGGTTGCACTACGTGCAATGGTCTAACGAATGCCACATTTTTTACCCATCCTACAACTAACCAGAGATATACCATCCGACAGAGTAACCTGCACGACCACACATATTGTGTATTTGTTACATTGTCCGTGCGGGTTATTCTATGTCGGAAAAACTATTGACGACCTCCGCACCCGTATGGCTAATCACCGCACGGCAATCCGATTGGCAATTAAAAATCACGATTCGGAACAACCAGTTGCACGACATTTTGCGCTGAAGGGCCATACGGTGGCAGACTTGAGATACGTGATCATAGATCACATACCACCACTTACGAGGGGTGGAGATAGAGACAGGATCTTGCTCCAGTGCGAATCGAGATGGATATTTAATTTAGGTACTATTGTACCTGGTGGGCTTAATACCCACCTAGACTGGCACTGTTTTCTATAGTACCCAATAATTTTAGCAATTGATTTGGCCCCTAATTCACTAGCAAGGTTATTGCAGAATAGACATCAGACAAACAGTGTATTCAGGTATACAGATTCTATAGGTTGTTATATCTCCGTATTGTCTGCTTAGGAAATATATAGTGCTCCTTAGGATCTAGGATCTATTAGTATGTGTAGCTAAAAAATTGAAATATATTTAAGATGATGGGTAGTATCGGTTCATAGGCAAGTAAATGCAATAAAATGATACAACTATTCAGCTCTTTGTTACCTCAGGTACAAATATCACAAGGTAATATGTGTTCTAGTATCGAAATTTATATATTAGGTTAGCAGGTAATTTCTTGTGCTTACTTTAGATTAAACGTGAGGCTGCATTGTTTTCCACTTACTCCATGTTCATGTTTTTAACCACGGTGTTACGTGTATATTTTTTCAAGCATGACGCTGGGTCCGGTTGTCTTGCCGACGCTCTGGGCATGCGCAGTGGTGCGGGCAGAACGCCGGTCGACTTCCGGTACAGCGATATGCTCAGTCGGTGGAGGGTATTTAAGGTAAGACTTATTGTGTGTTATGTAAGGTCTGAGGACGGGGTTGGAATCCCCGAAACGTTACCTGTATAAATAAAAAGCTCATTATGCTATATCAGTGATAGTCCCGGCGAGTGCTCTTTTTGCTGTTATTACTGAATGTTGTTTGGATGCACCCTGGGCGGCTGTAACATAAAGTGAGTGCAGAGTTCACCAGAGACTGTTACAATATATATATATATATATATATATATATATACACACATATATATATACACACACCGGTATATATATATATATATATATATATATATATATATATATATATATATATATATATATATATATATATATATATATATATATATATATATATATATATATATATATATATATATATATATATATATATACACACATACACACACACACATACATACATACACACACATACAGTATCTCACCCCTCACATTTTTGTAAATATATTATTATATCTTTTCATGTGACAACACTGAAGAAATGACACTTTGCTACAATGAAAAGTAGTGAGTGTACAGCCTGTATAACAGTGTAAATTTGCTGTCCCCTCAAAATAACTTAAAAAATAAATAACACACAGCCATTAATGTCTAAACCGTTGGAAACAAGAGAGTACACCCCTAAGTGGAAATGTCAAAATTTGGCCCAATTATCCATTTTCCCTCCCCGGTGCCATGTGACTCGTTAGTGTTACAAGGTCTCAGGTGTGAATGGGGAGCAGATGTGTTAAATTTGGTGTTATCGCTCTCACACACTCTTATACTGGTCACTGGAAGTTCAACATGGCACCTCATGGCAAAGAACTCTGAGGATCTGAAAAAAAGAATTGTTGCTCTACATAAAGATGGCCTAGGCTATAAGAAGATTGCCAAGACCCTGAAACTGAGCTGCAGCATGGTGGGCCAGACCATACAGCGGTTTCACAGGACAGTTTTCACTCACAACAGGCCTCAACATGGTCGACCAAAGAAGTTGAGTGCACATGCTCAGCATCTTATCCAGAGGTTGTCTTTGGGAAATACATATATGAGTGCTGCCAGCATTGCTGCAGAGGTTGAAGGGGTGGGGGGTCAGCCTGTCAGTGCTCAGACCATACGCCGCACACTGCATCAAATTGGTCTGCATGGCTGTCGTCCCAGAAGGAAGCCTCTTCTAAAGATGATGCACAAGAAAGCCCGCAAACAGTTTGCTGAAGACAAGCAGACTAAGGACATGGATTACTGGAACCATGTCCTGTGGTCCGATGAGACCAAGATAAACTTATTTGGTTCAGTTGGTGTCAAGCGTGTGTGGCGGCAACCAGGTGAGGAGTACAAAGACAAGTGTGTCTTGCCTACAGTCAAGCATGTCAGCATGGTGGTGGGAGTGTCATGGTCTGGGCCTGCATGAGTGCTGCCGGCACTGGGGAGCTACAGTTCATCGAGGGAACCATGAATGCTAACATGTACTGTGACATACTGAAGCAGAGCATGATCACCTCCCTTCGGAGACTGGGCCGCAGGGCAGCATTCCAACATGATAATGACCCCAAACACACCTCCAAGACAACCACTGCCTTACTAAAGCTGAGGGTAAAGGTGATGGACTGGTAAAGCATGTCTCCAGACCTAAACCCTATTGAGCATTCTGAAACGGAAGGTGGAGTAGCGCAAGGTCTCTAATATTCACCAGCTCCGTGATGTCGTTATGGAGAAGTGGAAGAGGACTCCAGTGGCAACCTGTGAAGCTCTGGTGAACTCCATGCCCAATAGGGTTAAGGCAGTGCTGGAAAATAATGGTGGCCACACAAAATATTGACACTTTGGGCCCAATTTGGACATTTCCACTTAGGGGTGTACTCACTTTTGTTGCCAACGGTTAAAACATTAATGGCTGCGTGTTGGTTTTTTTTGGAGGGGACAGCAAATTTACACTGTTATACAGGCTGTACACTCACTACTTTACATTGTAAAGTTAGATATGGGGTAATCCTACGATCACCCAGGTAAAACGGACATTACCAAGCAGTTGTGCATAAAGCCCGATATACGATCATATATATACACACACAAACATACAAACACATATATACACACACTGTAAGCTAAATTTACCCACCCGGCACCTTAGAGAGTGCTTGATTAGCAGGTGTTTGTGGCGCGGGTGCAGCTGAGAGGCACATATTGGCTGGAAGTCAGCCTGCAGCAAGCGCTGGTCTAGGGTGGTAACTGTAACCAGGAAAGGATTCAAATTATTATAGAAAATCTGTGAAATCCTGAAAAAGACCAACAGGTTTCGGTACAGTCATCACAACCTTTTCAATGACTTCAAGTAAAAAAAATAGGAAGTGTTAAATTAATCATCATATGGTGGTGCAGATTAATGTATGATGCAGGCTACATTACCCTCTGTTAAATTAATAGGCCTGGTATAATAGTCATCTGGCAATGGCTCCACTTCCTCCAGTGCCTGTGCAGGCTCAATCTTTATTTCCTTCTGATCTTCTCCTTCTTTGAGACTGAAAACAAAGAATAATTTAAGGTAAAATAACTAGAACATTATTGTTTATATTCACCAGACAATAAAAATATATCATCCCAGTTCTAAAGTTTATAAAATATTTTACACATTTGTTCTAGTCTAAAGACTGCCTGTACTAGATATCTCCACTATGTTCTATGGCATTGATATAAAATCCCAGGGGAGTTCCATTTCCTTGTCAGTATCTAATAATCAAGCATTAGCACCCTCCCTCCAAAAAAAAAAAAAAAAAAAATTGTAGGCGAAATCAGGGCTCACGTCTGCAGTTAGTATAAAGTTAAATTGTTTCACAGCTGTTATCTGTTAGAGCTAATAAGAGAAATATATGTAACGGGGTTAGCCTTGAGAAAGTCTGCAGTGTGCTTTCCAGCTCTGAGAATTAGTAAAATTCACAATTTACTTGTACTGTATATGAACATCTCAAGGTGTTAAATGCCCCTTTAAATCTACAAATAGTTTCAAGCATGTCCTGTTTTACACCAACTACAATCTTAAAGGTATAACAGGAAACAAAATGTTTATTTTCAGTCGTAAAGTTAATAATTGGCTTTTAAAAACAAAATGTATTCTTACCTTTCTTTCTTCGTAGTAAGAGTCCACGAGACATTACTCTAGGGATTAAATCACCTGGCCACCAGTAGGAGGCAAAGACACCCTACACCAGATTTTTAAATATCCCTCCTACTTCCCCTTTCCTGCTAGTAGTACATATAGCAGAGGATAGTAAGAAAAGTAAGAAAGATAGTAGGGAAAAGGAGGTGCAAAAAGGGACTGCCGTCTCTATCTTATTATTCATTTTTATATAATGAGCAGGTTCATGGACTCTCACTACCAAGAAGGAAAGGAATTTATCATAATTTTTGTTTTTTCCAATGGAAGTGAGAGTCCACAAGACCTTACTTTTGGGAACCAATACCCAAGCTCTGGAGAACTTTCCGGCCAAAAGCTGCATCAGCAGACAAAAAAATATCAAAGTGATAAAACTTAGTAAAGGTATGCAAGGGAAACCATGTAGCAATCTTGCAGATCTGTTCCACAGAAGACTCATTCTTGAAGGCCAAGGAAGTAGAGACAGAACAAGTGGAATCAGCATTAATTCTGGCAGACTGTTGTTGACCAACCTCCAAGTAGGTTGAGCATTTCAAACAAATAGGGCAAACAAAACTAGAAGACTGACTAAAATCCTTGGTCAACTGAAGATAAAACTTCAAAGCCCGGACCACATCTAAATTGTGCAACAACCTCTCCTTAGAAGAACTGGGGTTAGGACAAAAAGATGGAACTACAATTTCCAGATTAATATTGTCCGACATAACCTTAGGTAGAAAACCATACCTAGTTCTCAAAACAACCTTATCCTGATGAAACACCAAATAAGGCAGGTCACAAGAAAGAGTTAACAATTTAGAAATGCTTCTAGCTGAAGAAATGACAAATAAGAACTTCCAGGATAATAGCTTGATATCCAAAGAGTGCAAAACTCTGAGAACCAGATTATGGCCACTATTTAACAAAGTCTGGCGGACCTGATCCGACAGTGCGGATCAGGTCCGCCAGACCTCGCTAAATACGGAGAGCAATCAACCCGATCGTACTCGATCTGGTTGTATTGTGGCGATGTCTGTCCGCCTGCTCAGAGCAGGCGGACAGGGTTATGGAGCAGCGGGTCTTTCGGAGCTTGATAGATAGGCCCCTAAGACTCCAAGGAGGAACAATAGGCTTAACCACTGGACGAATACTGACAAAGAGCCTGTGCAAAGGATTGAATGTCTAGCAGACAAGCCAACTTACAGTGTAACAGGGCAGAGAGAGATGAAATCTGACCCTTGATAGAACTAGCGGCCCTTACCCTAGACCCTCCTGAAGAAATTGCAAAATTCTTGTTATTCTCACTGAGTGCCAGGAGTAACCACGATCAGAACACAGACAGATAAACCTTCCACACTGTATGGTAAATTCCTTCTAGTTAACAGGCTTGCGAATCAAAGTAAATCAAAGTATCAATTATGGTGTCAGAGAAACCTCTCAAAGAGAATCAACCATTCAATCTCCAAGCAGTTAAACCAAGAGATTGAAGGTTTTCATAAAAGAGCGGACCTTGAGATAGAAGATTCTATCTTTGTGGAAATCGCCACGAAGAATCGCTGGACATCTGCACTAAGTCTGTATACCAGGTTCTGCATGGTCAAGCCGGAGTTATGAGAATTGCCAAGACATTCTCCTGTTTGAGGCGTGTTACCACTCTGGGTAGGAGGACAATCGAATGGAACAGATGAACTAATACCTCCAGCGACTCGCCAAGGCGTCCATCAACTCCACCTGAGGATCTATGGATCTCGACCTGGATCTCATATGATTGTGATTCACCATATATCCAGAAGACCCCATCTGGTGATCAACAGATTTAAAATCTCCTGATTTAGAGAGACTGTTACAAACTGCTATTTGTAACTGGCCCTTTAAATGAAAAATTGCCCTGCTTCCATGGATCGTGGAGAAGCCTATTTGCCAGCCTCCTTCCTCATGACTATGGCCCCTGAGAACATATTAACTTTTATTGGGTGTGTATGGCCCTTTAAGAACCGTCTGGGGACATATTGTGACTTTGGTGAACAATGCCCCTTTAAGACTATGTCCCCAGACCTGTAAAATAGCTTGTCCCTGGCTTTCTCCCACTTGGTTCAGTGAATGGGACTTGCTGAGCCAGGTGCCACACAGGCAGAGTGTTCCACAGAGGGGGAGCACTGTTACAGAGGCATTGGTTTTCATTGTGTGCCATTAAGAGTTAATTTTGTTGAGCTTCAAGAAGCTTTCTAAATGCAAGTTTGCTGGGATCAGCTCTAATTAGGTTTAGTGATAAACCTTACCATTGTCTAATCAGACCTATTCTGACCCTCTAACTTGCAGCTTTGACTCATGTTTGTAGGGGACAGCTTATATAGCTACAGGGATTGCTGACTACGGTGCTGATGATTCTTTGGTGAGCTTGTAACCCCCTCTCCCCAGCGGCAGCTTAACGCACCAGGGGGAGACAGTAAGCCCCACAACCGTGCAGATGGGACCGTGGTCTCTGCACTTACAGCACAGGGGGCAGAGACAGTTGCTCCTGTCCCCCATCAGCAGAGTGAGATGCAGTGGATTGGGAGCCCAGTCTCCATTCTCCAGCTAACTCCTAACTTGGGCCCAGGGTTAACAGTGGAGATGTTAACCCCCACGTTCCCTTCCCTAATGCCAGCAGAAGAGCTGGCATTAGGACAGAGCGCTGCTGGCCTCTGCCCTACAGACCCCCTTGTTACAGGGCTGGCCTGCAAACCCCTCACCCCAGCAGAAGAGCTGGCATCAGGACAGAGCGCTGCTGGCCTCTGCCCTACAGACCCCCTTGTTACAGGACTGGCCTGCAAACCCCTCACCCCAGCAGAAGCGCTGGCACCAGGGCAGAGTGCCGCTGGCCTCTGCCCCCCAAGTACCACCAGCTATTTGCCCAGCTGCGCCAGGAAGGCCGAGGATGCTACACTTTCATCCTACAACCTGGAACCTACAGGCCAGTACTACTTATTGTGGGGGGGCTACTTTGCTGCTAATGTTTATTTGTGGGTGGGTTGCGAGACTAACTTAGGCACTGACCGACAGAAGGTCAGGTGCCTGGTTAGTCTCCCTCCAAAAGGGGAGATATGTTACAAACTGCTATTTGTAACTGGCCCTTTAAATGAAAAATTGCCCTGCTTCCATGGATCGTGGAGAAGCCTATTTGCCAGCCTCCTTCCTCATGACTATGGCCCCTGGAAGATTGTGCCCCTGAGAACATATTAACTTTTATTGGGTGTGTATGGCCCTTTAAGAACCGTCTGGGGACATATTGTGACTTTGGTGAACAATGCCCCTTTAAGACTATGTCCCCAGACCTGTAAAATTAGCTTGTCCCTGGCTTTCTCCCACTTGGTTCAGTGAATGGGACTTGCTGAGCCAGGTGCCACACAGGCAGAGTGCTCCACAGAGGGGGAGCACTGTTACAGAGGCATTGGTTTTCATTGTGTGCCATTAAGAGTTAATTTTGTTGAGCTTCAAGAAGCTTTCTAAATGCAAGTTTGCTGGGATCAGCTCTAATTAGGTTTAGTGATAAACCTTACCATTGTCTAATCAGACCTATTCTGACCCTCTAACTTGCAGCTTTGACTCATGTTTGTAGGGGACAGCTTATATAGCTACAGGGATTGCCGACTACGGTGCTGATGATTCTTTGGTGAGCGCTAGGAGCATCCTTTTCTACGGTCCAACTTCCAGCCAGCCTGGAGGAAACCGTAACAGAGACTATTCCCCTGAGTGAATTGTTTGACGGCTCAGGTAATCCGCCTCCCAATTCTCCACCCCAGGTATGTGAATAGCTGAGATTGAACTCTGTTTTATCTCCACCAAGTTTAGGATGCAAGACACTTCCTCCATTGCTAGAGAACTTAGTGTCTCACCCTGATGATTTATGTACACTACCGTTGTTATATTGTCTGATTGAAAACGGATGAAAGGAACTGTGCGAAGCAGATGCCATGACATTAAAGCATTGAAGATTGCTCTCAGTAATTATATATTGAACACCTCTATCTTTGCCCTCTCCTTGATGAGGCAAAGAACTACTGGGAGGGAAGAGGAAGTAGGAGGGATATTTAAAGTTCTGGTGTATGGTGTCTGCCTCCTCCTTGTTGCCAGGTGATGTAATCTTAAGAGTAAGGACTGTTGCTACCTTCAGAAAGAAAAAAGAATGTACACCAGGAACCAAATTACAAAAGGTACATTTATGGGACCAAATTAAGAATTAAAAGGTCATGATGCACAATAAACCAGAAGTTTGTATGTTCAGGTACTAAAAGGGACAGTCTACTTGAAAGTTTAGATTGTTTAAAAAAATAGATAATACCTTTAATACCTATTTTCCAGTTTTGCATAACCAACACTACTATATTAATACACTTTTTACCTGTGTGTTTACCTTGTATCTAAGCCTCTGCAGACTGTCCCTTATCTCAGTGCTTTTTACAAACTTGCACCTTAGCCAATTAGTGTGGTTTCCTGCATAATTCCACAGTAGTGAGCACGTTGTTATCTTTTATGGCACACATGAACTAGCACTGTCTGGCTGTGAAAAGCTAATACAATGCACTGAGATAAGAGGTGACTTGCAGGGTCTTAGAAACAGAAGAGATTTGAAGGTGTAGAGATTATAAAGTAAATAGAACAGTATTGCTTGTGGAAAGCTGGGGAATGGGTAGTAAAGCCATTATCTATCTTTTTAAACAATAACAATAAAAAAAATCAAGTAGACGGTCCCTTTAATGGCCTAAGTTTACTGACGTGCAAAGTCTGGTACTCACAATTTTAACATTAGTGATTTTAAATAGTATGTTGTTTTGTCAGGTTAAAGGTTGTTAAAAAAATTTAAAAAGATAATTTCCAAATCTCAACGATTTTTGGTAATCCAATTCTTCCTGAGCACACTGCACCTGCACACACTTCTCCAAAAATGTGTCTGTTGTTATTCCAACAGCAACTTACGTCAGTCCAGTCAGAGCAGTGATTGGAGCTCCAGGTCTCTGTCGCTGAAGTCTTGTTCCACGGCCATACTTATCCTATGACAACAGAGCACATGCAATTAAGCACCATCATTTAATGCTACTATTACCTGATAACTGAAATGTTTTCAATGGTAAAATATTTTCATGCAATACAGAATGTTCCATATTTTGCAAAACTTCTGAACTAATTGTCCCTCAGCAGCATACACTTAACTCAACAAAAAAAATATTAAACCAATTAATAAATAGGAAGTAACAGTATTCAGCCAATGAGCTTATAGTTAACCTTCCCTTTAATGTATGTCATGTACCTCTTTTCTCCTGACATTTCCTTGTCTATGTAACTTTATATTTTTTTGCAAATAATTCTGCTTATTGTAAATATACAAAAGATTGACCTTTACTATAATACTATAATAATCCTGCAGAAAGATAAAGGCTACTTTTTTTACCACAAAAGCATAAGAAGAAGTTTTCAATGTTCTTTGGCAATATAATGACATACATTACTAGTATTAATGTTGGGTTATACTTTAAATAGAATGCAGATCCTAAGTGAACAAACACACTTGGGATATACGATATCCATAGACTTATAGAAGAATGTACCTTATGTATAGACAGACAGACAGACTGGGGACAAACATTTGGAACAACCATCACAAACACACACCCTGAGGTACATAGTTTCCCTAATAACTTGTACCTTTATTAATGCTTTGCTGACAGGCACATTACTATACTTTGACATCTACTATTTTTTTGTATTTTTATTTTTTCTTCTTTACCTGTTTAAATGTGCTTCATTTTGTTAGACAATTAATTACCTTTTATTTTAAAGGCAAAAATATAGAAGACTGTTACTTCAACAACCTGGTTCTTTATTACAAAGATACGTCTTTTAAACAGAACAGAAAATACAAGAAAGTAGCAGTTTTTGCAATTAAATATTCAGTTCTAATAACAATTGATATTAAAAATATTCCAAGTGCTGGACCGCACATTATAAAAAGGTGCAATTTTAAAACCAAATTAAAAGGGACACTCAAGTCAAAATAAAGTTTTGTTATTCAGATACTACATGCAGTTTTAAGAAACTTTCCCAATTTACTTCTATTATCACATTTTTTATATTCACACTTTCTGGGGAACAAGATCTTACTGAGCATGTGCACAAGCTCACAGGGTATATGTTTACAAGTATTTGATTGGCTGATGTCTGTCACATGATTCAGGGGGCCGGAAAATGGCAGAAAAACAAAATCTACTGCTTATTTATAATTCAGAGTAAGTGCTATTGCATTGTCTTTTTATTATGTACTTGGTAATTATGTAATTCTATTGCAGTGAGTGATCCTTTAAGTGATTCATTGGGTATAAAGGGCTACTTACTTTTCAAGAAATACAAAATGTGGCAGTTTTTTTTTTTTGGGGGGGGGGGAGAGAGAGACTAGTACATAATCTTGTTCCAGTATTCATTAGCCTCTACAAGAAATCATTGGGAGAGAGTTCGCCAATAAGCTAAGCTTTTTAAAGCCTCTGTCCGTTTTACGCCAAGCTTAGACAGCCAGTATTTTCATCTAGAGAACAACCAGGTAAATCCACAGGTCCTTTCTTGTCCAATTTCTCTCATTGGTCACATATGGGAGATCACATCAGACACTTGGGTCTTAGCCAATTTGGGGTAATAAAATATAAATTTATATCAACTCCTATTCAAAAATGCCCTTCCCTGTACAATTCCTTTTCACACATATAATGAAAAATAACAGAACACAAGCTCCAAAATATCTTATAAAAACCTGCTATAGATTCTAGTTTCCAAAAAGAAAAAACACAAACAAACAAGGGCTACTTAAGGGAACGAAAACTGGTACCCTAAAAATTGCAGAATAAAACAATTAAAGGACCAGTAAACACAGTAGATTTGCACAATCAACAAATGCAAGATAAAAAGACAATGCAACAGCACTAACTGAACTTCAAATGAGTAGTATATTTTTTTTCTGACACATTTCAAAGTTATGTCTTTTTCCATTCCTCCTGTATCATGTGACAGTCATCAGCCAATCACAAATGCATCTATACATATATTCTGTAAATGCTTGCACATGCTCAGTAGGAGCTGGTGATTCAAAAAGTATAAATATAAAAAGATTGTGCACATTTTCATAATGGAAATAAATTGGAAAATCGTTAAAAATTGCATGCTGTATCTGAATCATGAAAGTTAAATTTTGACTTGAGTGTCCCTTTAAAAGTCTTACCTTTTATGATCTGTAAAACAAAATATAATAAATGATTTTAGAAAATATGCCAAAAACGCCCTTTACCCTCTTTTCCCTTAGCTGGTTTCTCTGCTCTACCAGAAGCAGAGAGCTACATACAGTCATAAGCTGTAACACTCGCTTGTTGTGAGACTGAAGGAACGCACTCACGCTACCTTTAGTCAGTCTCTGCGCGGTGTAGGCAGAAGGGAGCATGAGTGCGGGCCTTCAGTCCGTAGGAACAAAAAATAAAAAAGCTGCACAGCGTGGAAGAAGACACTTCAGGTAAGTGAGGGAGTTGATTTTAGAGAATCTCATTAACAAATGTTTTATTTTTCACAAATTATGAAAAGTATTATGCTTTTTATTCATGTCAAGGGACCAGTTTGGTGGCCTTTAAACAGTAATCAACCAGAAAACCCTGAACAAATTGGTTATCATTTCGAAGAGGAAGTTGTACACAAAACCAAGATGTCTGGTTTGGATTATTCTCTGATTTTATCCAACCGGAATAATGTGCGCACTAGCAGATATTAGTCAAAGCATAGCCCAGCAAGGACAAACAAGCCGTTGTTGTGTGATCTTTAGAAGCAGATTATATCTGAATAGGTTTTTTAGTTCTGCTGATGGTATCTGAATGAATTATGAAAGTACAGATGGATGCAGGGATCACAAAGTCTCTGACTTACCGCCACATGAATAGTGTGTTGCTGAAGATTATTCCCAAAATTTACCAGCAGATTGCAATAAAAACAAAAAAAAAAGGAGGGTAACGGGGAGACAAGAAGACACCGGTCAATACTGACTAACTTAAGAATTATGTTTCACCAAGGTGAGATGTGACACCAACAGAGATGTGAAGTATAAAGTACATGTATGAGTTCCAGGCAAAAACATGTTTACAGTCTGAAAGCACTATACAAAAGCAAGTATATTTTGTTACAAACAACATGTACAGAAATATACAAATTAAAGGACCATTATAGTTGAAAAATAACATGCTCTAATTTGTTAGTGAATGTAATTTTAAGATTAGGGACCATACACCCGTGTGTAACAACCCACAAAAAGAGTTAAACACATATTAGAAGTACCACTTGGGATCCACAGATAACTTCAGCTCCCAAGCAGAAACTGCTGCTGGGTTGTGCAACCAGTGCTGCGGATCCACAGCAGTTTCTCCAACATAGGTGTGTCCGGTCCACGGCGTCATCCTTACTTGTGGGGATATTCTCTTCCCCAACAGGAAATGGCAAAGAGCCCAGCAAAGCTGGTCACATGATCCCTCCTAGGCTCCGCCTACCCCAGTCATTCTCTTTGCCGTTGTACAGGCAACATCTCCACGGAGATGGCTTAGAGTTTTTTAGTGTTTAACTGTAGTTTTTCATTATTCAATCAAGAGTTTGTTATTTTCAAATAGTGCTGGTACGTACTATTTACTCAGAAACAGAAAAGAGATGAAGAATTCTGTTTGTATGAGGAAAATGATTTTAGCAACCGTAACTAAAATCCATGGCTGTTCCACACAGGACTGTTGAGAGCAATTAACTTCAGTTGGGGGAACAGAGTGCAGTCTCTTACTGCTTGAGGTATGACACATTCTAACAAGACGATGTAATGCTGGAAGCTGTCATTTTCCCTATGGGATCCGGTAAGCCATGTTTATTACGATTGTAAATAAGGGCTTCACAAGGGCTTATTTAAACTGTAGACTTTTTCTGGGCTAAATCGATTGATTATTAACACATATTTAGCCTTGAGGAATCATTTTATCTGGGTATTTTGATATAATAATATCGGCAGGCACTGTTTTAGACACCTTATTCTTTAGGGGCTTTCCCAAAGCATAGGCAGAGTCTCATTTTCGCGCCGGTGTTGCGCACTTGTTTTTGAGAGGCATGGCATGCAGTCGCATGTGAGAGGAGCTCTGATACTTATAAAGGACTTCTGAAGGCGTCATTTGGTATCGTATTCCCCTTTGGGTTTGGTTGGGTCTCAGCAAAGCAGATACCAGGGACTGTAAAGGGGTTAAAGCTTAAAACGGCTCCGGTTCCGTTATTTTAAGGGTTAAAGCTTCCAAAATTGGTGTGCAATATTTTCAAAGCTTTAAGACGCTGTGGTGAAAATTTGGTGAATTTTGAACAATTCCTTCATGTTTTTTCGCAATTGCAGTAATAAAGTGTGTTCAGTTTAAAATTTAAAGTGACAGTAACGGTTTTATTTTAAAACGTTTTTTGTACTTTCTGATCAAGTTTATGCCTGTTTAACATGTCTGAGCTACCAGATAGACTGTGTTCTGAATGTGGGGAAGCCAGAATTCCTATTCATTTAAATAAATGTGATTTATGTGATAATGACAATGATGCCCAAGATGATTCCTCAAGTGAGGGGAGTAAGCATGGTACTGCATCATTCCCTCCTTCGTCTACACGAGTCTTGCCCACTCAGGAGGCCCCTAGTACATCTAGCGCGCCAATACTCCTAACTATGCAACAATTAACGGCTGTAATGGATAATTCTGTCAAAAACATTTTAGCCAAAATGAACCCTTGTCAGCGTAAGCGTGGCTGCTCTGTTTTAGTTACTGAAGAGCATGACGACGCTGATATTAATATCTCTGAAGGGCCCCTAACCCAATCTGAGGGGGCCAGGGAGGTTTTGTCTGAGGGAGAAATTACTGATTTAGGGAACATTTCTCAGCAGGCTGAATCTGATGTGATTACATTTAAATTTAAATTGGAACATCTCCGCATTTTGCTTAAGGAGGTATTATCCACTCTGGATGATTGTGAAAATTTAGTCATCCCAGAGAAACTATGTAAAATGGACAAGTTCTTAGAGGTGCCGGGGCTCCCAGAAGCTTTTCCTATACCCAAGCGGGTGGCGGACATTGTTAATAAAGAATGGGAAAGGCCCGGTATTCCTTTCGTCCCTCCCCCCATATTTAAAAAATTGTTTCCTATGGTCGACCCTAGAAAGGACTTATGGCAGTCAGTCCCCAAGGTCGAGGGAGCGGTTTCTACTTTAAACAAACGCACCACTATTCCCATAGAGGATAGTTGTGCTTTCAAAGATCCTATGGATAAAAAATTAGAAGGTTTGCTTAAAAAGATGTTTGTTCAGCAGGGTTACCTTCTACAACCCATTTCATGCATTGTCCCTGTCACTACTGCCGCATATTTCTGGTTTGATGAACTGCTTAAGGTGCTCGATAGTGACTCTCCTCCTTATGAGGAGATTATGGACAGAATCAATGCTCTCAAATTGGCTAATTCTTTCACTCTAGACGCCTCTTTGCAATTGGCTAAGTTAGCGGCTAAGAACTCTGGGTTTGCTATTGTGGCGCGCAGAGCGCTTTGGTTGAAATCTTGGTCGGCTGATGCGTCTTCCAAGAACAAGCTACTAAACATTCCTTTCAAGGGGAAAACGTTGTTTGGTCCTGACTTGAAAGAGATTATCTCTGATATCACTGGGGGTAAGGGCCACGCCCTTCCTCAGGATCGGCCTTTCAAGGCAAAAAATAGACCTAATTTTCGTCCCTTTCGTAAAAACGGACCAGCCCAAGGTGCTACGTCCTCTAAGCAAGAGGGTAATTCTTCTCAGGCCAAGCCAGCTTGGAGACCAATGCAAGGCTGGAACAAGGGAAAGCAGGCCAAGAAACCTGCCACTGCTACCAAGACAGCATGAAATATTGGCCCCCGATCCGGGACCGGATCTGGTGGGGGGCAGACTCTCTCTCTTCGCTCAGGCTTGGGCAAGAGATGTTCTGGATCCTTGGGCGCTAGAAATAGTCTCCCAGGGTTATCTTCTGGAATTCAAGGGACTTCCCCCAAGGGGGAGGTTCCACAGGTCGCAGTTGTCTTCAGACCACATAAAAAGACAGGCGTTCTTACATTGTGTAGAAGACCTGTTAAAAATGGGAGTGATTCATCCTGTTCCATTAAGAGAACAAGGGATGGGGTTCTACTCCAATCTGTTCATAGTTCCCAAAAAAGAGGGAACGTTCAGACCAATCCTAGATCTCAAGATCTTAAACAAATTTCTCAAGGTCCCATCGTTCAAGATGGAAACCATTCGAACTATCCTTCCTTCCATCCAGGTAGGTCAATTCATGACCACGGTGGATTTAAAGGATGCGTATCTACATATTCCTATCCACAAGGAACATCATCGGTTCCTAAGGTTTGCATTCCTGGACAAACATTACCAGTTCGTGGCGCTTCCTTTCGGATTAGCCACTGCTCCAAGGATTTTCACAAAGGTACTAGGGTCCCTTCTAGCGGTGCTAAGACCAAGGGGCATTGCAGTAGTACCTTACCTGGACGACATTCTGATTCAAGCGTCGTCCCTTCCTCAAGCAAAGGCTCACACGGACATTGTCCTGGCCTTTCTCAGATCTCACGGCTGGAAAGTGAACGTGGAAAAGAGTTCTCTATCCCCGTCAACAAGGGTTCCCTTCTTGGGAACAATTATAGACTCCTTAGAAATGAGGATCTTTCTAACAGAGGCCAGAAAAACAAAGCTTCTGGACTCTTGTCGGATACTTCATTCCGTTCCTCTTCCTTCCATAGCTCAGTGCATGGAAGTGATCGGGTTGATGGTGGCGGCGATGGACATAGTTCCTTTTGCGCGCATTCATCTAAGACCATTACAACTGTGCATGCTCAGTCAGTGGAATGGGGACTATACAGACTTGTCTCCGAAGATACAAGTAAATCAGAGGACCAGAGACTCACTCCGTTGGTGGCTGTCCCTGGACAATCTGTCTCAAGGGATGATGTTCCACAGACCAGAGTGGGTCATTGTCACGACCGACGCCAGTCTGATAGGCTGGGGCGCGGTCTGGGGATCCCTGAAAGCTCAGGGTCTTTGGTCTCGGGAAGAATCTCTTCTACCGATAAATATTCTGGAACTGAGAGCGATATTCAATGCGCTCCAGGCCTGGCCCCAGCTTGCGAGGACCAGGTTCATTCGGTTTCAATCAGACAACATGACGACTGTTGCGTACATCAACCATCAGGGGGGAACAAGGAGTTCCCTAGCGATGGAAGAAGTAACCAAAATTATTCTTTGGGCGGAGTCTCACTCCTGCCACCTGTCTGCTATCCACATCCCAGGAGTGGAAAATTGGGAAGCGGATTTTCTGAGTCGTCAGACATTGCATCCGGGGGAGTGGGAACTCCATCCGGAAATCTTTGCCCAAGTCACTCACCTGTGGGGCATTCCAGACATGGATCTGATGGCCTCTCGTCAGAACTTCAAAGTTCCTTGCTACGGGGCCAGATCCAGGGATCCCAAGGCGGCTCTAGTGGATGCACTAGTAGCACCTTGGACCTTCAAACTAGCTTATGTGTTCCCGCCATTTCCTCTCATCCCCAGGCTGATAGCCAGGATCAAGCAGGAGAGGGCGTCGGTGATTTTGATAGCTCCTGCGTGGCCACGCAGGACTTGGTATGCAGATCTGGTGAATATGTCATCGGCTCCACCTTGGAAGCTACCTTTGAGACGAGACCTTCTTGTTCAGGGTCCATTCGAACATCCGAATCTGGTTTCACTCCAGCTGACTGCGTGGAGATTGAACGCTTGATTTTATCGAAGCGAGGGTTCTCAGATTCTGTGATCGATACTCTTGTTCAGGCCAGAAAGCCTGTGACTAGAAAGATTTACCACAAAATTTGGAAAAAATATATCTGTTGGTGTGAATCTAAAGGATTCCCTTGGGACAAGGTTAAGATTCCTAGGATTCTATCCTTCCTTCAAGAAGGATTGGAAAAAGGATTATCGGCAAGTTCCCTGAAGGGACAGATTTCTGCCTTGTCGGTATTACTTCACAAAAAGCTGGCAGCTGTACCAGATGTTCAAGCCTTTGTTCAGGCTCTGGTTAGAATCAAGCCTGTTTACAAACCTTTGACTCCTCCTTGGAGTCTCAATTTAGTTCTTTCAGTTCTTCAGGGGGTTCCGTTTGAACCCTTACATTCCGTTGATATTAAGTTATTATCTTGGAAAGTTTTGTTTTTAGTTGCGATTTCTTCTGCTAGAAGAGTCTCAGAATTATCTGCTCTGCAGTGTTCTCCTCCTTATCTGGTGTTCCATGCAGATAAGGTGGTTTTACGTACTAAACCTGGTTTTCTTCCAAAAGTTGTTTCTAACAAAAACATTAACCAGGAGATTATCGTACCTTCTCTGTGTCCAAAACCAGTTTCAAAGAAGGAACGTTTGTTGCACAATTTGGATGTTGTTCGCGCTCTAAAATTCTATTTAGATGCTACAAAGGATTTTAGACAAACATCTTCCTTGTTTGTTGTTTATTCAGGTAAAAGGAGAGGTCAAAAAGCAACTTCTACCTCTCTCTCTTTTTGGATTAAAAGCATCATCAGATTGGCTTACGAGACTGCCGGACGGCAGCCTCCCGAAAGAATCACAGCTCATTCCACTAGGGCTGTGGCTTCCACATGGGCCTTCAAGAACGAGGCTTCTGTTGATCAGATATGTAGGGCAGCGACTTGGTCTTCACTGCACACTTTTACCAAATTTTACAAGTTTGATACTTTTGCTTCTTCTGAGGCTATTTTTGGGAGAAAGGTTTTGCAAGCCGTGGTGCCTTCCATTTAGGTGACCTGATTTGCTCCCTCCCTTCATCCGTGTCCTAAAGCTTTGGTATTGGTTCCCACAAGTAAGGATGACGCCGTGGACCGGACACACCTATGTTGGAGAAAACAGAATTTATGTTTACCTGATAAATTTCTTTCTCCAACGGTGTGTCCGGTCCACGGCCCGCCCTGGTTTTTTTAATCAGGTCTGATATTTTATTTTCTTTAACTACAGTCACCACGGTACCATATGGTTTCTCCTATGCAAATATTCCTCCTTAACGTCGGTCGAATGACTGGGGTAGGCGGAGCCTAGGAGGGATCATGTGACCAGCTTTGCTGGGCTCTTTGCCATTTCCTGTTGGGGAAGAGAATATCCCCACAAGTAAGGATGACGCCGTGGACCGGACACACCGTTGGAGAAAGAAATTTATCAGGTAAACATAAATTCTGTTTTTTGCTCAGGAGCAGCAGTGTTCTGCAGGTCCCAAGTGTTACTTCAACTATGTGTTTAACCTCTTTGCTGGAGTTAAAACAGAGGTGCAGGGTCGCTTGTCTTAATTAGAGCATGTCATTTTGAGACTGTAATGGCCTTTTATTAAAAAACACAACAAACTATCAAAAGGAATTTACAAGAAAAATATAAACAATTGAACAATTCACACAGAAACCAAATCACAGTACAACATTCAGCCACAATGACTCTATTCAACTTCTTAATCAGACGTGAACAAAGATAAGCAAAAAATAAGATTATACAATGAAATGAATACATTTTCCATACTGGCTTCCAGAGATTTATATCTATACACAACTAGACAGAATATGATAAGTTAGAGATCTTAAAATGAATTAACCATCCCCTGCTTAGTGTAATTTGAGAAGTAAAGAGTAGTAAAGTAAATGCACTTACAGAAAATGCCAGTGGCATGTAGTTTCGGCGTCGGACCAGCTTCTTTCTGTCCCGCTCAATTTTCTCTTTTTGCGCAAGTTGCTGGTAATATTCCAACAACTTGTTAATCTAAAAGAGAAAGCCATTAATTTCCAGTTCAAACTGTAAAACATTGTTTGTATCATGTAATGTCAGTTAAAGAAGGAGTCCCTATTAACCTATAGGGAAGGTGGGAAGAAAGGGGTAGTACTGCCTAAAACCCCCAAGTACAAGCCTATGTGTCGCAAGGAGGTAGTGCCTAATGCCAAAATGAAGTAATATAAAAGGGGAGAATGGAGGACAGAAGCATTATTTGGGCACACTTATAGGTAGTACTACCGTATAATATCAAAGGTAGAGTACGGTATGAAAAAATTGGATTTTGTAAACTTTAAAACATAACGTTTAATAACTATGTTAAAATAATGTTGTGGACCATGCCACCATTAAACTAATAGGAGACGTGTATAAAAATATTTTATAAAAACAGAACTGAATTAAGAGAGCACTGCTATCTCTCCTACTAAGGAAAATACCTGCGAGATCGCTTATATGCAATTATGTTGGAACCATAAAGGGTGAAATGCTAAGCACAGATAGGATCCGTGTGGCCACGTCTAATATTAGTTTAATGGTGGCATGGTAGACAACATTATTTTAACAGTTATTAAACGCTATGTTTTAAAGTTTACAAAATCCAATTTTTTAATACCGTACTCCACCTTTGATATTATACGATAGTACTACCTATAAGTGTGCCCAAATAATGCTTCTGTCCTCAATTCTCCCACCTAAGTACTAGGGTAGAGGCAGTCAAAGTTGTAAGTTGTCATGGAGATCTGACACCCAGAATGTTTTTTTTTTTAGCACTGGATTAATCCAATGCTAAAAAAAAAAAAAAACATTCTGGGTGTCAGATCTCCATGACAACTTAAAACTTTGACTGCCTCTACTCTAGTACTCAGCTGGTCCCATACAGCAGCCTTTTGAAAAGGAGTTGCTTTCTGCGAAGCCACAACCTTCCTTTATGGCCACAGTATACCCAGTCTAGACATTTCAGCAGCTGTATATGCTGCAAGTTCTCTCTACCATCATGTCATGCCCAAAGTACCCAGGAAAATTCCTGCAGCTCCAATAATAGCATGTGGCTTCTTGCCCTGAGGCATCAAGACAACAATCATGTGTATGGCCTATGCAGGTGAGGAAACTGGCAAAGGTAAGTTACATGCACCAAGCCCAAAAGCTGCTGCATGGGAATTCATTACGATGAGGATGGGGTATATGGTAATGTACAGCAAACACAACTATCTTGATGATGCTGGACATTTGTTACTGGCAGGTAAAGGGTTCTCACTAATATTGTGCTTACTGGTATCCAACACACAAAATAATCACTATGTAAATCAAACACACAGGCAATCAAGGGGTTAAACATAGCAGTTATTTCATCCTTGATTTAAGCCCTTAACTGCCCTCTTAGCTTTACATAGCCAATTGAACTGTAAGCTACCTTGATGTTGTTGAGGGAGGCAAGAAAGGAGAGCTAAGCTTAGACCTTGTGTAGCTATATGGAAGTTGCATTGTACATGCACTGGGTGTGGCATATGTCAAATGAAATGTGAAAATACACTCACAACACATACACATAAAAACAGCTCCAATGCAACCAAGTATTGCAGAACCTATGTAGTACGACCCACACAAATTACTAGCATGTAATGTAAAATATTTGCCTATCTGGATGTTAGATCGTTAGCATCCAAATCATTAGACAGCAGAGGCAGAAGATCCTGAGCATGATGAAGAGGCTGAGAAGATGGCAAAAGATCTAAGAGGGAATGCCCAGCCATAAAAATACATGCCTAAAGCTATTTATAGAACTTATGTCTGTATAATCTTATTTATTTAAAAAAATATCATTTCATCAAATTAAAAATAAACTGCTTCAGTCCCAAAATGTATATTTTTCTAATAACAGATTAAGAAACTAAAATAAACAAATAACAGAACATTATATGATTTACTTGTGCTTCACAAATACTATTACTAAGCTAATGTAATAACTGCAGTTGGAATCCCATTTACATTCATTTATGTGCACGTGCATTTTCAAGATGGGTAAAAACACACAACTACTTGTGGAATTGAATGTTGCTCGGGAGAAGAGATTGTATTATGTAAAGAGACTTGAGTCACACACACAGAGGGATGTTATCCATTTGCTTACCCTTTGGGTGTGTGGATTTTCAGGTTCCTGCCAACCACCGCTAGCTGTAAAACAAACATACATAGTAAGGTTTGTTCATCTTACATATGCTGCACATACTAGTTCAGCTTTAAAAAGGGACAGGCTACACTGTTTAAAAAGATAGAGAACTTTACTACCCAATTCCCCAGCTTTGCACAACCAACATTTATACTTTATAACTTTATTTAAATCTCTAAATGTTTGCCTGTTTCTAAGCCACTATAGACAGCCTCTTATCACATGCTTTTTTATTTGCTCTTTACAAAAGGATACTGCTAGTTCATGTGGGCCATATAGATAACATTGTGTTCACCCCAAGGAGTTATTTAAGATTTAGCACAACACCGTACTAAATGCAAGTCAATAGATAACAGTCATGTGATCAGGGGGCTGTCAGAAGATGCTCAGATACAAGGTAATCACAGAGGTAAAAAGTATATTAAAGGGACATTATACACTCATTTTTTCTTTGCATAAATGTTTTGTAGATCTATTTATATAGTCCATAAAGTTTTTTTTTTTTTAAATAAATGTATAGTTTTACTTATTTTTAAATAACATTGCTCTGATTTTCAGACTCCTAACCAAGCCCCAAAGTTTTATGTGAATACCGTCAGCTACCTTCTCCAGCTTGCTCCTGTTTGTGTAAAGGGTCTTTTCATATGCAAAAGAAGGGGGAGGGGGGGAGTGTCTTATTTGCCACATGGGAACATGTATTCAAACCAGACCATATACTGGGAAACTTTTTTATAGGGACAAATCACACAATTGTCTCTTTAGTATATATAAAAAGTTACATACATTTCTGAAGGCCACAAACAGAAGTAAAAATGCCTAGGTATAAAATATGTAATGTTGCCAATTTTAAAACAACAACAACTTTTTCATGTAAAAATTAATTTGAACATATTGCTACTATGAGAAATATTTTTTCCCCGGAATTTTGGATTCAACATAACAATAGCATTCATTAGTCAATTTTATAGAAACTTAATAGAAAGGCTTTACAAACTACTTAAAATAATAAATTTAACTTTCTATATATTTTATAAGAGAATCTTAAAGGGATACTAAAACAAAATTTTCTCTTTCATGATTCAGATACAGCATGCAATGTTAAGCAACTTTCTAATTTACTACCATTATCAATTTTCCTTCGTTCTCTTGCTATCTTTATTTCAAAAGCAGGCATGTAAGCTTAGGACCATTTTTGGTTTAGCACCCGAGTAGCGCTTGCTGACTGGTGGCTAAATGTAGCCACCAATCAGCAAGTGCAACCCAAGGTTCTGAACCAAAAATAGGCTGGCTCCTAAGCTTACATTTCTGCTTTTTCAAATAAAGATACCAAGAGAACAAAGAAAAATTTGATAATAGGAGTAAATTAGAAAGTTGCTTAAAATTGCATGCTCTATCTGAATCATGAAAAAAAAATGGGATTTAGTATCCCTTTTACGGGGGATTCAATGTCTGCAAGAAAGGAAAATCATGAGGAGAGTCTCAGATCAAGGGTTTAGGAGGTGGTTGTTAGTCCATAAAGATTCAGAAAAACTGGTCGGTAATTTGAGAATGAGAACACAACTAAAATAAAAAAAACTGTGATAATTAAAAGGATATTAAACCCAAAAATTTTCTCTCTTTCATGTAATTGGCAAGAGTCCATGAGCTAGTGACATATGGGATATACAATCCTACCAGGAGGGGCAAAGTTTCCCAAACCTCAAAATGCCTATAAATACACCCCCCACCACACCCACAATTCAGTTTGACAAACTTTGCCTCCTATGGAGGTGGTGAAGTAAGTTTGTGCTAAGATTTCTACGTTGATATGCGCTTCTCAGCATTGTTGAAGCCCGATTCCTCTCAGAGTACAGCGAATGTCAGAGGGAAGTGAAGGGAGTATCACTTATTTGAATACAATGATTTCCCTAACGGGGGTCTATTTCATAGGTTCTCTGTTATCGGTCGTAGAGATTCATCTCCTACCTCCCTTTTCAGATCGACGATATACTCTCAATTTACCATTACCTCTACTAATAACTGTTTTAGTACTGGTTTGGCTATCTGCTATATGTGGATGGGTGTCTTTTGGTAAGTATGTTTTTTATTTCTTAAGACACCTCAGCTATGGTTTGGCACTTTATGCATTTATATAAAGTTCTAAATATATGTATTGTACTTATATTTGCCATGAGTCAGGTTCATGTATTTCCTTCTGCAGACTGTCAGTTTCATATTTGGGGAATATAAACATCTTTTAAAATGAAATTTATTTCTTACCTGGGGTTTAGTCTTTTTTTCAATTGACTACTTCTTACAAATTGCGGGCGGTATTAGGCCCGCAGGTGCGACAAATGCTAAACTTTATTGCGTCATTTTCTTTGGCGCGAAAGAGTACGTCTGACGCAAGTTCGTCATTTCCGGCGTCATACTTGACGCCGAGACCTTTCACACGGTTGCGTCATTAGTGACGCGAGTGTGTCATTTCCGGTTATTTTTTGGCGCCAAAAAAGTTTAGTTACGTTGTGCGTCATACTTGGCGCCAAACTTTTTCATTATTTCAATACCCCATTGATGTTTGCCTCTTGATTTTTTCTCTATCAGAGGGCTATGCTATTTGCATTTTTTCCCATTCCTGAAACTGTCATATAAGGAAATAGATAATTTTGCTTTATATGTTGTTTTTTCTCTTACATTTTGCAAGATGTCTCACTTTGATCCTGCCTCAGAAGCTTCTGCTGGAACATTATTGCCTGACATCGGTTCTACCAAAGCTAAGGCATTAGTTATAAAATTGTAGAATTTATATCGACGAATGTCATTTGTAATAGTTGTTTTAATAAACTTTTACATGCAGATAATGTGTCCATCAGTAATAGTACATTGCCAGTTGCAGTTCCTTCAACTTCTAATGTGCATAATATACCTGTAAATTTTAAAGAATTTATTTCTGATTCTATTCTGAAGGCTTTGTCTGCATTTCCACCTTCTAATAAATGATTCAAAAGATCCTCCTCAGACATTGACACTGACAAATCTACTTATTTATTTAAAATTGAGTACATGCGTTCTTTATTAAATGAAGTGTTAATTACTTTGGATATTGAGGTAACCAGTCCTCTTGACGTTCAGTCTAATAAACGTTTTTATGCTGTTTTTAAACCTCCTGTGGTTTCTCTAGGGGTTTTTTCTATTCCTGAGGCTATTTCTGATATGATTTCTAAGGAATGGAATAAACCAGGTACTTCTTTTATTCCTTCTTCAAGGTTTAAAAAATTGTATCCTTTACCAGCAAATTCTATAGAGTTTTGGGAAAAATCCCCAAAGTTGATGGGGCTATTTCTACTCTTGCTAAACGTACCACTATTCCTATGGAAGATAGTACTTCCTTTAAGGATCCTTTAGATAGGAAGCTTGTATCTTATCTAAGGAAGGCCTATTTATATTCAGGTCATCTTCTCAGACCTGCAATTTCTTTGGCTGATGTTGCGGTGGCATCAACCTTCTGGTTGGAGAATTTAGCGCAACAAGAATTGGATTCTGACATATCTAGCATTATTCGCTTACTGCAACATGCTAATCATTTTATTTGTGATGTTAGATCCATGTCTTTAGCTATATTAGCTAGAAGAGCTTTGTGGCTTAAATCTTGGAATGCTGATATGACATCTAAATTTAGATTACTATCTCTTTCTTTCCAAGGTAATAATTTATTTGGTTCTCAGTTGGATTCTATTATTTTCAACTGTTACTGGGGGAAAGGGAGTTTTTTTCTGCCTCAGGATAAAAAACCTAAGGGTAAATCTAAGGCTTCTAACCGTTTTCGTTCCTTTCGTCAGAATAAGGAACAAAAACTCAATCCTCCCCCCAAGGAATATGCCTCCAATTGGAAGCCTTCCTCAAATTGGAATAAATCCAAGCCTTTTAGGAAACCAAAGTCAGCCCCTAAGTCCGCATGAAGGTGCGGTCCTCATTCCAGCTCAGCTGGTAGGGGGCAGATTAAGGTTTTTCAAGGATATTTGGATAATTTCTGTTCAAAATCAATGGATTCAGAGCATTGTCTCTCTAGGGTATCGAATAGGATTCAGAGTAAGACCTCCTGTGAGAAGATTTTTTCTCTCACATATCCCAGTAAATCCAGTAAAAGCTCAGGCTTTCCTGAAGTGTGTTTCAGACCTGGAGTCTTCAGGGGTAATCATGCCAGTTCCTCTTCTGGAACAAGGTTTGGGGTTTTATTCAAAGCTATTGATTGTCCCAAAGAAGGAATATTTATTCAGACTAGTTTTGGATCTGAAAATTTTGAATCGTTATGTAAGAGTACCAACTTTCAGGATGGTGACTATAAGGACTATTCTGCCTTTTGTTCAGCGAGGACATTATATGTCCACAATAGACTTGCAGGATGCATACCTTCATATTCTGATTCATCCAGAACATTATCAGTTTCTGAGATTCTCTTTTCTAGACAAGCTTTACCAATTTGTTGCTCTTCCATTTGGCCTAGCAACCGCTCCAAGAATCTTTTCAAAGGTTCTGGGTGTCCTACTCTCTGTAATCAGAGAACAGGGTATTGCGGTGTTTCCTTATTTGGACGTTATCTTGGTACTAGCTCAGTCTTTACGTACTGCAGAATCTCACACGAGTCAACTAGTGTTGTTTCTTCGGAAACATGGTTGGAGGATCAATTTACCGAATAGTTTCTTGATTCCTCAGACAAAGGTCACCTTTTTAGGCTTCCAGATAGATTCAGTGTCCATGACTCTGTCTCTAACAGACAAGAGACGTTTAAAATTGGTTGCAGCCTGCCGGCACCTTCTGTCTCAGTCATTCCCTTCAGTGGCTATGTGCATGGAAGTTTTAGGTCTCATGACTGCAGCATCGGACGCGATCCCCTTTGCTCATTTTCACATGAGACCTCTTCAGCTTTGTATGCTGAATCAATGGTGCAGGGATTATACAAAGATATCACAATTAATATCCTTAAATCCCAATGTACGACACTCTCTGACATGGTGGATAGATCACCATCGTTTAGTTCAAGGGGCTTCTTTTGTTTGGCCAACCTGGACTGTGATCACAACAGATGCGAGTCTTTCAGGTTGGGGAGCTGTTTGAGGATCTCTGACAGCACAAGGGGTTTGGAAATTTCAAGAGGAGATTGCACTCTGTGCAATTCTCAGAGCTCTTTAGTTTTGGCCTCTGTTAAGAGAGAACCGTTCATTTGTTTTCAGACAGACATTTTCACAACAGTGGCATATGTCAATCATCAGGGTGGGACTCACAGTCTCCAAGCTATGAAGAAGTATCTTGAATACTTGTTTGGGCGGAATCGAGCTCCTGTCTAATCTCTGCGGTGCATATCCCAGGTGTAGACAATTGGGAAGCGAATTATCTCAGCCGCCAGACTTTACATCCAGGGGAGTGGTCTCTCCATCCAGATGTTTTTTCTCAGATTGTTCAGATATGGGGTCTTCCAGAGATAGATCTCATGGCCTCTCATCTAAACAAGAAACGTCCCACATACCTATCCAGGTCCAGGGATGTTCAGGCGGAAGCAGTGGATGCGCTGATACTTTCTTGGTGTTTTCATCCTGCTTATATCTTCCCGCCTCTAGTTCTCCTTCCAAGAGTGATTTCCAAAATCATCATGGAACAATCATTTGTGTTGCTGGTAGCGCCAGCATGGCCACACAGGTTTTGGTATGCGGAACTGGTTCGGATGTCCAGTTGCCCGCCTTGGCCACTTCCGTTACGGCCAGACCTACTATCTCAAGGTCCGTTTTTCCATCAGGATCTCAAATCATTAAATTTGAAGGTATGGAAATTGAACGCTTAGTACCAAGTCATAGAGGTTTCTCTGACTCAGTGATTGATACTATGTTTCAAGCTTGTAAATCAGTCTCTAGGAAGATTTATTATAGAGTTTGGAAGACTTACATTTCATGGTGTTCTTCTCATAAATTCTCCTGGCATTCTTTTAGAATTCCTAGAATTTTTCAGTTTCTTCAGGATGGTTTGGATAAGGTTTTGTCTGCAAGTTCCTTGAAGGACAAATCTTCTCTCTTTCTGTTTTATTTCACAGAAAGATTGTTATACTTCCTGATATACACTGTTTTGTACAGGCTTTAGTTCGTATTAAGCCTGTCATTAAATCAATTTCTCCTCCTTGGAGTCTTAATTTGGTTCTGAAGGCTTTACAGGCTTCTCCAGTTGAGCCTATGCATTCTTTGGACATTTAACTACTTTCTTGGAAAGTGTTGTTCTTTTTGGTTATCTCTTCTGCTAGAAGAGTTTCTGAGCTATCTGCTCTTTCTTGTGAATCTTTCTGATTTTTCATCAGGATAAGGCGGTTTTGCGGACTTCATTTGAATTTTTTCCTAAGGTTGTGAATTCTAACAACATTAGTAGAGAAATTGTTGCCCTTCCTTGTGTCCTAATCCTAGGAATCCTTTGGAAAGATCCTTACATTCTTTGGATGTGGTGAGAGCTTTGAAATATTATGTTGGAGCTACTAAAGATTTCAAGCTTATTTGGAATCGGGTCGAGCCCCGCCTCAGAGAATTTTAGCTCATTCTACTAGATCAGTCTCCACTTCGTGGGCTTTTAAGAATGAAGCTTCAGTTGATCAGATTTGCAAAGCAGCGACATGGTCCTCTTTGCATACATTTACTAAATTCTACCGTTTTTATGTATTTGCTTCTTTGGAAGCAGTTTTTGGTAGAAAGGTTCTTCAGGCAGCTGTTTCAGTTTGATTCTTCTGCTTTTGATTTAAGTTTTTGTCTTTCAAAAATGAAAATAAACTATTTTTTGGGTTGTGGATTAATTTTTTCAGCGGTATATGGCTGTTTTTATTTTATTCCCTCCCTCTCTAGTGACTCTTGAGTGGAAGACTCCACATCTTCGGTATTGATATCCCATATGTCACTAGCTCATGGACTCTTGCCAATTACATGAAAGAAAACATAATTTATGTAAGAACTTACCTGATAAATTCATTTCTTTCATATTGGCAAGAGTCCATGAGGCCCACCCTTTTTATGGTGGTTATGATTTTTTGTATAAAGCACAATTATTTCCAAATTTCCTTTGTTGATGCTTTCTACTCCTTTCTTCATCACCCCACTGCTTGGCTATTCGTTAAACTGAATTGTGGGTGTGGTGAGGGGTGTATTTATAGGCATTTTGAGGTTTGGGAAACTTTGCCCCTCCTGGTAGGATTGTATATCCCATATGTCACTAGCTCATGGACTCTTGCCAATATGAAAGAAATTAATTTATCAGGTAAGTTCTTACATAAATTATGTTTTTGTGATTCACAGCATACCATATGAAACAAAAAAAAGTTTCCAATTTACTTCTGTTAACAAATTTGCTTTGTTCTTGTGATATTCTTTGTTGAAGAGATACCTAGATAGGCATCTGGAGCATTACATGGCAGGAAATAGTGCTGCCATCTAGTGCTCTTACAAATAGATAACATTCTTGCAAAACTGCTGCCAAATAGTGCTCCAGAAATAGGCAGGCTCTTAAAAAGGGATAGTAAAGTCCAAATTAAAGTTTGATGATTCAAATAGGGCATGTAATTTTAAGAAACTTTCTAATTTACATTTATCATCAAATTTGCTCTGTTCTCTTGGTATTCTTAGTTGAAAGCTAAACCTAGGTAGATACACACAGAGAGAAGTGCACTCACAGGAATGAACAACCAGCTCCATACCTTTTTAGCCTGTTCTATGGCGATTTACCACCTGGGTTCAACTTCTTTTAGACCAGTAATGCTTTTCACAGAGTAGAACCTGTAGTATATCAGTCTGATCCCGCCTATTACGGTCAGTCCAGCGCCGAAATACCAGGCAATTCCTTTCTGAACAAGAAACACAGCAACCCCAGACAATCGTTTTGGCCTTCATTGTGCCTCGTCAGTGAGGTGTTGCCTGGTATTTCAGTGCTGGACTGACCGTAATAGGTGGGATAAGACTGATATACTACAGGAAAGTTCTACTCTGTGAAAAACACTAGGCTAAAAGAAGTTGCACCCAGGTGGTAAATCGCCATAGAATAGGCTAACAATACTACTGAGCCGGTTGTTCGTTCCTGTGAGTGTGCTTCTCTCTGTGTGTATTTAGTCTCCCTATGGGAAAAAGGGGCAACCAGATGTGGACTCCTTGCTCAGTGTGCTTAGAGGAATACTGCTACACCTCACTGACGAGGCCCAATGAAGGACGAAACGATCGTCTGGGGTTGCTGTGTTCCTTGTTCAGAGAGGAATTGCCTGGTATTTCGGCGCTGGACTGACTAATAGGGGGGATCAGACTGATAAACTACAGGAAAGTTCTACTCTGAAAAGAATTACTGGGCTAAACGAAGCTGCACCCAGGTGGTTAATCGCCTTAGAACAGGCTAACACAATGTTATTGAGCCGGTTGTTCATTCTGCAGAAGATTAGATACATAGGTACAAGGTAATTACAGAGGTAATAAGTATATTTTTATAACCGTGTTCGTTATGCAAAACTGGGGAATGGTAAATAAAGGGATTATCTTTTTAAACAACATGTTTGGTGTTTACTATCCCTTTAAGCATACTCCCTGCTTTTCAACAAAAGACACCAAGAGAACGAAAAACAACATTTGATAATAGAATGGGAATAAATTAGAAAGTTGTTTAAAATGTTGGGTTACATATCCCTTTAAATCAGAACATGTACACAAGGCCTACAAGAAATTTACCAAACTGATTAGAATGATGCTAGTCATTTTTTTTGTAAAAAGAGAAAGTCAATGTTAATATAAAATGTTTATTGTTTTATTCTCTACACCATGTGCATGCTAACCAGTTATATTGTTTGACAATGTAGATTTTGCTTTTATCCTTGTTTTAGATGGGCACAATACAAAACTTCTTTTTTTTTTACATAAAAATAATAAAAATTATGCTAATAAATCCATTTCTTTCTGCATAGAGTTAAAGCCCACAAAGTACAATTCTTTATACTGTATTAGAGTTATTATTAAAGTAACTTGGAGACAGCAGAAACTATTCAGATATGTCCAGTTGACACCCTTCCCATTTTAAAACTTTTTAAAATGTAGCCCTGCCCTAGGAGAAGTTGAGACGTAGAATATAAAGGAAAATACAGCCAAGATGGTGAAGGAGGCAGATACTTGAAAAGGAGAAGTGGTCCCTCTGAATGTTAAGAAGTTGATTAACTGGAAGTATAAAACTTCCTTGCTCTCGTGTACATCATAGCAACACATGAAGTAGAATTATGTACATATGGGTCTGTTCCATAACTGAACAATATGGAAAATTCACTACATTACGGCCCCAAGGAAGAACATGCAGTGATCTGAGACGTCATCGCAGAAAATGCAGCATGTCTGCAGAAAGAACACGACACATGCAGGAACTGTTAGCGATTTAACTTTGCAGCACTGCTCCACATTAGGCTGTTCTCTTCAAACAGTGCTGTGCTCTGGTTGCACTGTGTAAGTTTACCTTATAAACAGTGCATCCAGAGTAAAGTGCTGTTTAAAGTGAACAGCCAAATAATGTATTGGTGCTTTGAAGTGCTACGGCATGATTGTTCAGCTGGTCCATATTTTAATACAATATATATTCTTATTTAACATTAAAATTTGTACATTCACGGGGGCGGGTCCGAACACCGACCAAGATGGCTGCTTTTAACTTTAGCTGAATCCGGGAGCTGATAGATCCGTTGCCTATCGCTTCACAAACTTAAAATCCAAGCCTGGAATTACAACTGTCCTGTAGATTAATATCTGAAAAGCGGATTTCTGTGCTTTTTAACTTTGGATTCCAGCCAAGCAGACCGGAATAGATGAGGAATGCAGCGGAGGCCTAACAGACCTGGCTCCTCATTCACCCTCCCTAAGTCCTGATGTGTCAGGAATAACAGCCGAATGTGCTGTCCCAATCTATTGATACGTAGCTGCTGAAACGCTATGGCAATAACTTCTGTCTTTCTCACCCATGGACATAAGTATTTATAGGTAACGGTGCTATTGTGGAGCGAGATACGCACTAACCTTACTGTCACCCAGATATTTCGCTACTATCTACAATATCCTGTGGTGTATTCAAGAGATCAATTGCTCCAGCATGAAGCCGGCTATATGTCTTGTAGAGGAGCTGTGTAGCCTTTTTGATGCTTTTCAGGCTGAATGTATAGAACAGTTACGAATGGCATTGATTAAACCGGAGGTCGACAAGGCTGATCTACAAACAGCCCACTCTCCGATGAAAGAAGGTAGATGCAACGCTTTGGGGCCCCAGCATCAGCTGCCTGCATTCTATAACGGCCTGCAAAAACTAGAAGATGGGGACATATGTCTGTCTGGACCGTTATTTCTGATTATGCTGCCAGTACAAGTAAAGAGAAGGTCGATAGGGCTAACCAGAGAGACGCTGACCACATGGCGCTAAATGACAACTCGCCTCTGACAGGGGAAATGGATTCCAGCACTACATGCCGCTCAGCTCACAAATCCATTCATTTGGCAGTTATGTTGAAGCACGCTCAAATATGCAACCCACCTGCTGGGGTTAAAGCCCTGAGAGGTGAACGGACACTGGGTTTACAACTTTCCTAACATTACCTGCCACAATCCACGCAAGTCAGCACTGGGGTAAGGCCCTTGCGGTTTCCAACTGAGACATTTGCCGTCCGGACTGCTGCTACAGTGAGTTGCATAGCCTACAGAATAGGTGTTGGCTGAACAAAACCCTTAACGATGTATTAATTTGGGTGACATAATATCGGACCTTCCTGGAAGAACCTCTACTTAGATTCAAGATTTATAGTTTGGTTTACGGTTATACATTGCGTACTGCTTCCACTTGCCCACTATATATTTATACTTTGGTGTAATTCTATTTTATGTTCACAAGGTGGGTTTATGGGATTTTGGTTCATACCTGTTTGCTTTTACTAGGGAGCTTGTTTTCATATACAGATGCTTATAGTTCACAATCTTAACGTCATCGTGTGACTTTAAATACAGACGCTTGTTATTTTAATTAGGCAAATAATGAGTCATAGGCAGGGCTACTTAGAGATGTAATAGACGGGTATTTGAAAGAACTGTATTCTGATTTCCCATTATGTTGCACTATACTGTATGCTGCAGTGTTATAGCATCCCATATTAGTTAGAATGTGTCACACCGTTAGAATAATATAACTCCCCATAGACTATTGGCCTACAAAGCCTCATGGACCTCCCTCACCCCCCTCTGGAGGTGTGGGCAATAAATTATGGCCATATAAGTTCCCAAAGGCCCCGCATCTTTGTGCCTGGTAATGAATACCAGTCTACTAGGACTTAATTATATACTGCAATCAGTAACCCTACTTAATTTTATTACATGTACCCCTTGTACATCAATATAGCCCAGTTGTTAGTGCTAGTTGATAATAGTATGTGTCACACCTTTTGATTGTTATAAATCGAGTTTTCTGTATGCTAGACTATAACTATGATGTATGCTCTCCTATCTGGTGAAATTTCAGTTCAAACCACATGTAATTTTATATATGTCTATGTTTAGTTTTATAAAGGCCCAAAAGTGGTCTCATATTTTCCACCCTTTGTTGTTTATCTCCATAAGGGTTCAGGGGCCCAAGAGAGGCCCAGCTGGTTCTGAACAAAAAGACGGAAAAATTAGGTTTTTATATTTTGGAATGCCATAAAGCTAATTTCTATTTGTAATAGACTATAAATGTGTCATATCCATATATTGTCATTAACTAGTTTTTACCTATACTAGACCATAAGTATGGAACATGTATATCATTTTTACCATTCCTTTATATGTTTGTCTACTTCATAATCCCTTCCCTTAAAACAAAAAATAAGATTTGCTAGTTGAGACCCGTGAGTGGTCTTGAGCTGTTTTCAGTTACCTTCCTTACTGATTATCTTTATATCTTTTCAA
Organism: Bombina bombina; assembly: GCF_027579735.1. Classification (NCBI taxonomy): domain Eukaryota; kingdom Metazoa; phylum Chordata; class Amphibia; order Anura; family Bombinatoridae; genus Bombina; species Bombina bombina. Next base: position 989,462,823 of record NC_069504.1, read on the forward strand.
GGTCCAAGAGTGGCCTTATAGCTCTTTAGAGGGTATATAGTCTGATAGGCATAGCTTACTTGTTTTGATCTCCCAACTGTTTATAACTTGATGTTTTGGAATCATTTATTTGTATAATATGTATTGATATTTTACTATTGTATGCCTTACCGTGAATCTTAATAAAACTATTTAAAGGGAAAAAAAAAATAAAAAAAATTGTACATTCAGATTCATTGTCTAGTATGTAGGAGTGAATTTGACAATTTAAATGTGTATACTACTCAGTTTCCTTCTCATAGGTGGGCAGAGTTATTTACTATGGTATTGTTCACCTGATGAAAGAAGAATATGCTCATGGACCACTGTGCGTTTATAAGTGGTATCCCTTACTAAATAAAGTATTTCAATCCATGAACACTGCTGTTTGGAATACATGATCTGTGTCTCACGTTACTAAAGTCTATTGTTGGTTCAGTTATATACATAAAGCCATGCAAAATACAATACTGTCCTGTTTATGGTCAACAGGAACAGAGTTTGGGTGCATTTGTGCTATGTAATTTCATAAATGGATTTAGCTTAGCTTAGATGAAGCAAAATGTCTAAGCAAATAAATGAATAAAAAGGAGTTATTTAGTGTAAATTACCATTTTAGTGGTTTTACTACCATTACGGATTATATGTCTATGTAAGAAGTAAAGAGTGCTCAGAGGTATTCCATTAACTAATTAGTTTGTTTTCTTGAAGTGGCACCAGTACATTTAATATTGTATTTGCACTTCCAGTATGTTGGCTTTATCTCTTAATGCATATAGGCAAAGTCAAGGAAGGTGATTAAATCTCTAAACAGATCAATTTTCTTCCATTAGTCTTACAGGAAAAATATTTTAGTATTACTGATTACAACTGAAATAACTGACTGCTCTCATGCAATGTATGAGTACTTACCCACTGACTTATCAGCCATGCCAACATCCCTGGAGGTCCAACGGCAAAAGCCACAGGCAAGGTAGTATGCTTTCTTCATGGTAGTTTTAGCTGGGTCATCTGGAAGTGGAGCTGGTATGCTAGTTGCCCGGGTTGAAAGTGTGTGCATGCAGCAAGGGCAGTCAAAACAGTTAGCACATCTGATCAATAAAGAAATGAAAGAAAAAGAATTATGTAACATTTTATTCCCCATACAATACAAAAAATACATTAAACAGGAGACTAATCCATGAATCATGGCAAAGCTAACACCATTAAAGTCTCCCCTAATAAAATGTAATTGAATGCATCATTTGTGCACACCATAATGAGAAAAAGAATATTTACTAATGGTATAGTAGTAAAACATATCCAAAATGTTATAAATATATCCAGGTTCAGAAAAATCAGCACTCACTGGGCTTGAAAAAAAAAGGTGCAGCAAGCCTTTTATTCAGTGATGTTTCGGAGAATACACCCCTTCATCAGATCAACATGCATACAGTGAAAAGCAAACATTTATACTCACTTCTAATAGAGTATAAATGTTTGCTTTTCACTGTATGCCTGTTGGTCTGATGAAGGGGTGTATTCCCCAAAATGTCACTGAATAAAAAGGCACTTGCTGCATCTTTTTTCAAGCCCAGTGAGTGCTGATTTTTTATGTACTTATCCTATTCAGAATCCTGGCATTTGAACTTAATTTGTGAGAGTGCACCTTCTAGTAGCTATACAATGATAAATTTCTCTTTGTACAGGTGGTATAATCATAAATACAAGTACTTAGCTTTCACCATGGACAGTAAACAGTGTAGTCTATAGGTGTTTTCTTTAGGTTTTTTAGTGTAAATAGTATGTAGTGACATCCCTACTATTTGGGATGCATTAATAGGGTGTGTGGCTAAAAAGGTATATCCAGGTATGCTTATGTCTATCTTGAAAGCATTAGTTTTGCAACATATAGGGAACATAAATATATATGCACTTTATGATGACAAATTGCTGATGCTCAACATTTCGGTGACAGGTATATGAACACACATTTTTTGTCTTAAATATATATATATATATATATATATATATATATATATATATATATATATATATATATATTATACTATACATATTTTGGCTTGGTTAATGCACTATGTTACACCCTATTTTCTCTCCAACATGTATCACAGTTTTGACCCTACAAAGTCTTAGTATAGAAAGAAGCGTTGCTTTTGGTCCTAGTTCTCTTGCTGGATTTGATATATCTTGTTTAAAATTTACAAACCTATTTTTTTTCAACTTCGCCTCAGCTGATGGCATATTCTCCAAGCAGCTTGGACAGTAGTGAGAGTCCACCTTGAAGAGAAAAAACAAAACAAAATGACAATTTGTATAATACTGTGATAAAATACATAGAAATTTGATTATCTGAGGGGGGAAAATGATGTACATCTCCTATTTGTTTGTATTAGATAAAACAATCTCATAAAAAACACAGCTGGAATATATAAATGTTTACAGTGGTAACTGTAGTGGAAAATTGCATTATAAGAGTATATGTATTTACCAGCATATCAACAGATAGCATACCAAGCCCTCTGATGTTTTCAGTGTAATCACAGAAAAGTATTTAACATATTACGGTAACAGAATATGGAAGAAATTGTGTGTTCTTTACAAAGCTACTACTGGAATTATTGTTTGGAAAAAAAATCTAGCAGATAGGCTTTTGATAGAAACTTGATCACCTGCCGTTTTTAGCAAAGATGAAGAGAAGAAATAAGTTATCACCAGCATATTTGAAAAGATATTTTACATAAATGATACGACTAAAAGCAGGTGACATTTGTTTCCAATTTAGCACCCAATAAGGATATTAAGCAGCCAACTACATACCTATTTGCATGTAGATAGATGTAGAGTAATACAACAATTTAGTAGTAAGAAGTTAAGATAATGTTAGAGAAATACATAAATGTTATCCATCTCACCAAATGTACAAGTAAAATGTATAGAGTGTAAGTCCACCAGCAGTGTAATATAAACGTATGCATGTAGAAAGAATTGCCATTTAATTCAGAGGTATTCTCATTGATCAGCTTTACATTGTTTGATATTTGTGATAAACATTGCAATACAAAAAAAAAAACCCACACATTAGCATTGAATTATCATGTTATACTAATACTAGGGGGGAAAATATGCTGTTCCTCTTATAAACAATTGTCCAAAAAAAAAAAATCTAGTACTTTTTGGTTGGCCCTAATATTTTGAACCACTCCCCCAAAACTGTTAAAGTGTAGCAAATGTTTAGTAGGATGCTATACAACACAAACATAAGGCCGGGACTGATTAACTGCACATAATATTTTACCAAGCCCCTTGGCTCATACATGCACCATATGAAGCATGGAAAATACGTTATGGCCAAAAGTATGTGGACACCTGACCATCACACTTATAGGAGCTTGTTGGCAATCCCATTCGAAAACAATAAGCATTAATATGGAGTTGCCCCCCCCCCCCCTCCACTACAACAGCCGCAACTCTTCTGGGAAGGCTTTCCACAATATTTTGGAGTAAGTCTGTTGGAATTTGTGTCCATTCAGCCAAATGAGCATTTATGATGAACTGGAACGCAAGCTGCGAGCCGTTCTTGTCTAGTTTCAGTGTCTGACCTCACAAATGCTCTTTTGGCTGAATGGACGTGAATGGCCCCCATTGGAGTTCCAATTCATCCCAAAGGTGTTCAATGAGATTGGAGGTCAAAGCTCTGCGAATGACACTTGAGTTCTCCACACCAAACTTGTCAAATCATGTCTTCGTGGACCTTGCTTTGTGCACATGGGCAGTCATGCTGAAACAGGAAAGGGCCTTTGTATCCTGTAGCTTTAGTATGACCATGAAAGGGAGATGAAACCCAAATTTTCTCTGTGATAATTTGGAAAGAGCATGTCATTTTAAACAACTTTTCAATTTGCTCCTATCATCTAATTTGGGGTTTCAAGCACTGGAAGCGATCATGATCGCTTCCAGGGTATTGCAGCGATGCCTCAATGTTGAGGCAAGGAGTTTGAGGGAGGGGGAGGTGGATCAGTGAGGTTGGGGGCTTAGGGGGATCCTACACTGCATAATATATATTTAAAAAAAAAAAAAAAAAAAACTTTTATTTTAGTACTGGCAGACTTTCTGCCAGTACTAAAGATGACGGTGACAATTGTGGGGTAAGGAAGGGAAGGGAGCTGTTTGAGAGGGATCAGGGGGTGGGATGCGTCAGGTGGGAGGCTGATCTCTACACTAAAGCTATAATTAACCCTACAAGCTACCTAATTAACCCCTTCACTGCTGGGTATAATACAAGTGTGGTGCGCAGCGGCATTTAGCAGCCTTCTAATTACCAAAAAGCAATGCCAAAGCCATATATGTCTGCTATTTCTGAACAAAGGGGATCCCAGGGAAGCATTTACAACCATTTGTGCCATGATTGCACAAGCTGTTTGTAAATAATTTCAGTGAGAAACCTAAAGTTTGTGAAAAAGTGATCAATTATTTTTATTTGATCGCATTTTGCGGTGAAATGGCGGCATAAAATATACCAAAATGGGCCTAAATCAATACTTTGCTTTGTCTACTAAAGAAAAATATATACATGTGAAGGATTATTCAGGGATTCCTGACCAATATCAGTGTTTATTTATTTTTTTATAGTAAATTATAAAATGATAAAAATAGCCTGTTCTACAAATTATGATTGTTGCTAAATATTTGTTAATTATGTAATCTTACTAAATGGGACACTTACAAGAGAAAGGTAAGCCAAAGCAACCTTGCATGATTCAGACAGAGCACACAAATTTAAGACACCATTAAATTAACTTCTATTGTCAAATTCTCTTTGTTGTCTTAGTATTCTTTTTGAAAAAGAATATGTACATCAGGGCTGTGGATTTAGAACCAATTTTAAAAAGGGACATGAAACAATTTTTTCCTTTTATCCTTTACATAGAGAATACGATTTTAAACAACTTTCCAAATTACTTGTATTATCTATTTTGCTTCCTTCTCTTAGTATCTTTTGTTGAAGAAACAGCAATGCACATGGGTGAGCCAACAAGCGGCATACATGTGCAGCCACCAATCAGCAGCTCCTGAGCCTATCTAGATATACTCTTCAACAAAGGTTATCAAAAGAACAAAATATGATAGAAATAAATGCAAAGTTGTTTAAAATTGCATGAAATTCTCTGAATTCATGCTCCTACTGAGCATGTGCAAGAATTCATAGAATATATGCATTCGTGATTGGCTGATGACTGTCACATGATACAGGGGGGGGAATGGAAATAGATATAACTTTGAAATGTGTCATAAAAAAATACAAATCTACTACTCATTTGAAGTTCAGAATGAATGCTATTGCATTGCCTTTATCACGCATTTGTTGTAAATGCAAATCTACTGTATTTACTGGTCCTTTAAAAAGGGACATCATACACTCATTTATTCTTTGCATAAATGTTTTGTAGAGATGATCTATTTATATAGCCCATAAAGTTTTTTTTAAATATATAGTTTTGCTTATTTTTAAATAACATTGCTCTGATTTTCAGACTCCTAACCAAGCCCCAAAGTTTTAGGAGAATACCGACAGATACCTAACTCCTGTCTTTTCATATGAAGGGGGAGGGGTGTCTGATATTTCCCACTTGCAGTGGGCTTTCCAACTACCTTTTCTAAGTTTAGATCAGTATCTGTGCATATTCTTCTTTATAGTAGTGTCTTTTACATACAGTTATATGAAAATTAGTGTACACTGTCCTTTTAAAGAAAATCTTAGAAACCACTGTTATTAAGCACTGAGGGCGTTTTAAATATGAAATTGTTAATTTACAAGCAGTGACCCTAGCGTCTTAAACACTTTATCACCCTCTATATTCCCTACTTGTCATTAGAATGCCAAACACCTGGCAGCATTGGTCCACTTTTGGGGTTATTTGAATTGTTGGATCCCCTATTTCTGATGAGGCCTTTGTTATTTATTTTTTTAGGGGGAGGGGGGGTTACAGTGAGGGGTGATAAGGGCCCCTTATCACAGATATAAACTGCATAAACTCCATTAAAAGAGTGAGTTCCCACAGATCACATAAGGGCTTCATGACATTATAGGCCTCAAGAAATACTTATGGCAATAATGAATGCCCGGCCTTAAAAATAGACATGAAAGTCAAACGTAAATTTTCATGATTCATATAGAGCAGGTGTTTTGAAAAGTCTTAGGTGGTGGGTCTCCCCTCTGATTAAATTTACAAGACAGTGTCCCCCATAATAGATGTTAAAAATTGTTACAAAAAATAAAAGTAATATTTAGTTTTAGTTTTCATTTAGGGAATTTACATCTGATCAAGGGTTCACACACAGCTCTCAAGAGCCGATTCTGCTCAAACAAA